>NC_133375.1:31855662-32086168 GCF_049309525.1 Garra rufa | reverse complement strand
GGAGATATTAGAGTTTTTCGAATTGCTTGTTACAGGAGTGAATGGTACATGTGATGTACTTCGTAAATTGCACCACTAAACGTGCAAGTAATCTTACCAAACTTGTACAGTAGTGTAAATAGGTTATGTACTCACAAAACGCCGCATCAGAACATTTGTAAGTCCACCATGAGTGTTTTAAAAACACGTTTTAGCCGATCCCTACTAGTCTCAAAAACTACAAATGGCGACACGTCGACGTCACGTCCCTGGTTTGAAAAAAGCACGTAAAAGTCCTCCTACAAGTTGACATGCACACAGATGTAGTAGGAGGACTTTTACGTGCTTTTTTCAAATCAGGGAAGTGACGTCGACTTGTAGTTTCTGAGACTAGTAGTTCTCGGGTAAAACGTGTTTTTAAAACACTCATGGTGGACTTACAAATGTTCTGATGCGGCGTTTTGTGAGTACATAACCTATTAACACTACTGTACAAGTTTGGTAAGATTACTTGCACGTTTAGTGGTGCAATTTACGGGATACATCACATGTACCATTCACTCCTGTAACAAGCATTTCGAAAAACTCTATCTCCATAAATGTTCGACTAAGGTAAAAAAAACTTCGGATGGGGTATTTAGATGGGCTTCGGAGTGCATAGCAATGAAGTCAATTCTACTCCGAACCATCCCTTTAAGAAAGAAAGACATGAACATCTTGGATGACATAGGGGTGAGTGAATGATCAAGAAATTTTTATTCTTGAAGTGAACTAAACCTTTAATAATGAAAAATATAAATAAATGAATAAATATATGAAAAAAATATGAATGTTAATATTAATGTTACTTTAAATTATATAATTTAATTAATATTGACATTAATATAAATGATTTTTTTAAGTTAATAAAAAATATACATTTATAATTGCAGCAAGTTAAAACTAGATAACAAATAAAAAATATATATTTGAACTAAAACACAAGGGAAACCATTGTCTTAGCCAAATCTTCCCTTTGTGTTGAAATTGTTAGTGTTACTCTAGGACATTTCAATTGTCATGTGCCGCTTTAAGCCACACCCACTCCAAGAACCAGCCCCCTCCGTGCTGATCGGAAACAACATTCTGTTTATAGGTTTAAGGTTCACTTGTTTTGTGCTATGATTTATGGCTATGTCAATAGATGTCCCTCTTTACGCTAACCATAGAACAGTTTTATGGTGAATATTAATTGATAACGTTAAGCGCTGTGGAATTTTTCTTCAAAGTGTCCTTCAAGGTATTTAGGGCATTAGAATGCATAGGGACAATTACTGTAAGATGTATGCGTTAGTATTGATTTTTCTTTTTAGCCAAAAATCATTAGGATATTAAGTAAAGATCATGTTCCATGAAGATATTTTGTACATATCCTACCGTGAATATATTAAAATTAAATGTTTGATTAGTAATTTGCATTGCTACGAACTTTATTTGGACAACTTTAAAGGCAACTTTCGCAATATTGTGATTTTTTTGGAACCGTTAAATTCCAGATTTTCAAATAGTTGTATCTCAGCCAAATATCGTCCTATCCTAACAAACCATACATCAATGGAAAGCTTATTTATTCATATTTCAATTTTAAAAATTGACCCTTATGACTGGTTTTGTGATCCAGGTTCACATATTTAATACACTTTTTAAATAAAGGATTGTTTAATAGTATATACATTTCTGCAGTGTAAATAAAATTGGTATAAAATAATGACTTCTCGTCGGTGTCAACTACTAACATTTTGGTATTGGTTAATTTGGGAAAATTTGGACATTTTTCAATGACACAACTTTCCCAAGTTACCTGAATTCACCCTGTTTACTTAATTCTAAATGTAACATTTATATGCATAATTTTGTTTGTCGGATATCAGTCAGTATTGAAGAACTAGTGCATTATGTCTAGCTAAAAGCAGCCTGAATTTACAAGACTTCAAGTAGTTAGTTGTCTAGTACTTCAACACATAGACTAGTTCATTTAGAAAATGTCTGTAGTGTGTCTGTACATATGAGTGATCTCCGTATTTTTACCTTAACTGCCGTGTCTGCGTGTGCGTGTTAAATGACACTTAAAGTCTGGCAGATGGTGGGGGATGCTGTTTTTCCACTTGAGTGAAGCATCAGCGTGCTGCTAAGGTGATTTCCTCGATTTCATCAGCGACCGGTATTGAACTGGCAGGACTGTGTGTAATACTCCCTCCAGGCCTGGAGAATCACCCACACATGTCTGCGTTGTGTTTATGCAACACTCATCAGTTTTAGGAGATAATTTGGATTTAAACCTCCCACCTGATATGCTTTGACTGTCAGGGGCTGTCGTTGAATGGCTTGCTCTCTGTTAAAGGTGGGCAGGATTCTGCCTAATGTCTGTCATGAGAATTATAGCCCAGAGTAATCATTAACTACTGGTCCTGTGTGCAAACAGCACAAGATTCCAGTTTAATCTTAATTGCACTTCATTGCCCCCCCTTGTCTCTCTCTCTTTCTCTCTCGCGTTCTTTCATTCACTTATTCGTGCACTCATTAGCTAAATAAGATGCTGTCAGTATAACGAAAACATCAAGTCAGCTCAAAATACAGGCTACTGAACAGATGAGCCACAGTGTGTTCTACTGGCTAGACGGAGGTATTGAAGTGTTAGGTTGAAGATCGAGTGTTACGGCTGGATGATATGTTTATTTGCTATGATTGTTGATCATATTAAATTTAGCATATTTATATATGTGTGACCCTGGACCACAAAACCAGTTGTAAGTAGCGCAGGTATATTTGTAGCAATAGCTAAAAATACATTCAATGGGTAAAATGATAGATTTTTCTTTTATGCCAAAAATCATTAGGATATTAAGATCATGTTCCATGAAGATATTTAATAAATTTCCTACCCTACATATATCAAAACTTTATTTTGATTAGTAATGTGTGTTAAGAACTTAATTTGGACAACTTTAAGGGCAATTTTCTCAATATTTAGAGATTTTTGCAGCCTCAGATTCCAGATTTTCAAATAGTTGTATCTTAGCCAAATATTGTCCTATCCTAACAAACCATGCATCAATGGAAAGCTTATTTATTATAATATATAAATCTCAATTTAAAAAAAACAAAACCCTTTATAACCAGGGTCACATATGCATGTGTGTATGTGACCCTGGACCACAAAACCAGTCATACAGGTCAGTTTTTTTTTTTTTTAAATTGAGATTTCTACATCATCTGAAAGCTGAATAAACAAGCTTTCCGAGATACAACTATTTGAAAATCTGGAATCTGAGGGTGCCAAATTCAAAACATTGAAAAATAAAAAAATATATAAAAATTATTTAGAAAATTTGCTTTAAAGTTGTTCAAATGAAGTTCTTTGCAAAGCATATTACCAAGTTTTGATATATTAATGGTAGGACATTTACAAAATATCTTCATTGAACACAATCTTTGCTTAATATCCTAATGATATTTGGCATAAAAGAAAAATCAATCATTTAGAATAATTTTTTCAAGAAATTGTTGAATAAAGTCGTTATTTTTGTTTTCTTTGTGTACAAAAAGTATTCTCATTGCTTCATAAAATTACGGTTAAACCACTGAATTTGTGTTCTGAAGATGAACAAGGGTCTTACGAGTTTGGAACGACATAAGGGTGAGTAATTAATAACAAAGTTTTCATTTTGGGGTTAAACTATCACTTTAATGAATACTCTGTTAAATTTGTTGAGGTCAGTGTGTTATTGTGCCATTCCCATCCTGTTGTGTACGTCACATAATAATCAGGGATCTTTTGCTGGGTTCACCTAAGGTTCCACTGTGTTTCTCATCAGTTGTGTGTTCTATTCCTAATGATGCTCATCAGAAGTCTTCAGGGTGAGGCTGATTAAATGGGTTTGTAATCTGTACTCCGTGCTCCGTGAGGTGCTGTAAAGACGTTTGTTCATTGTTCTCCAGTAGAGGAAATACGCTGACTGCCTTTAATCTCAGTCTGTCTCACAGAGTCAGTGCCAGAACTCCAGAACAAAGCTCTCTCCTTTTCTCTCCTGGCATACAAAGGCTGTAGGTTCAAATCCTGCTAGCTGTTTTAAAAGAGATGTATTATATCCCTTTTTTACAAGATGTAAAATAAGTCTCTAATGTCCCCAGAGTATGTATGTGAAGTTTTAGCTCAAAATACCTGACAGAGAATTTTTTTATAGCTAGATCAACATGCAGTTTTTGTGTTTGTCCCTTTAAATGTAAATGAGCAGGTGCTCCCGGCCCCCTTTTAAGAAGAGGGTGGAGCTTCAAGAACTGGCAAAAACAAAACCGAACAATCTCATGCACTGAAAATGTCAGAAACTCTCAGTGTTCAGCCTTATAAGTTTGAATCGGAATCGTTTTAAAAGTCAGTCATCTGATTGTACTATGTTGTAATAAAAGTGCGTTTATGAATTACACAGACGGGAAGCACAGCGCAATAACAATAACAACCTAGCTGATCTCATGGTGCCGTAATGTGCTGTCACAAACTTTAAAATTCCCATTTGTGATTTATGAGCTTGACATATTCAAGTGGTCAACTTCACATTGCTTTCATATGAAGATTTTAACTACCACATTCCTATTTATGAACATTCTGTTAGCACGTGAATGCAGTATTAGTGAAAACAGCCGACAATGACAATGGCAGCTTTAGCTACATTAGCCTGACAGAGTGCCGATAAGCTCTTTCAGAAAGGCAATTTGGAAAACAAATGCATGATACTTACTTTGTCTGGAGCTGATGTTCGTGTTAGTATTGATCCCTAAACATAGGGGACTTAACCAATTTTTTTCTGGGACATTTCTTTCAAAAATGAAATTTAACCACAGTGTCCTCAGTATCTCAGATCGAGGAAGTCTATTGAGACTCTTATGTTCGTTGGTGCATCCTTATAACACAACACTTTCTAATGCCTCTTTGGCGCTAATGTGTCTCCAGCAGCTACAGCAAGAAAACAGTAATGGTGGACTACTGCTTCTCACTCAGGGCTGTGTCTATGCTAATAGGGCAGATATCATCACAAATAGGCGGGATTTATCCCTACGATGACGTGTACATAGGAAGAATCTGGAATCGCATATTCAGAGAGACAGTTTATAATTTGTTGGGTTTGTGGATTTTTACAATTATAGGCTGTTTTTTCACACACTGTGGCCATACATCTGTGTTCAAACACCTTATAAAAGTGATTTTTGCATAAAAATCCCCCTTAACTGTAAGTTGGTCTGTGAACTTGATCGGTCCCATGTAATGTATGGCTGCATGATTAATTAAAGGTGATTGTCGTGCACATTTTTTAGTGCAATCGGTAGTAAATCTCCATTAGGTGCTTTCAGATAGAGCAGCATTTAGTACACAGAGCCGTAGTTCATTGAAAAGCTATGCTATATCGCGTTCATTATCGCAGACAATTAAATCGCGCGATTAGGAAAGCGAAAGAAATCGTTCGCGATAATGACAGCTGTTTGCTCTGTGTAGAAATGCCGCTACATTTGAAAGCATGTGAAAATGCCACATTTAATAACATGTTTTTACTCCAAATTCACTTCATAACATCAGTTTAGTGTTTGAAATAAATCCCGTGAGATCGTGTGGCTTTTTACACAGAATAATGCATGCATAGTATTCATAGTATTCTAAGCAATGATTCGGGCATATTTGGAGTTTCCATGCAAAAATAAGAGTGCCCTCTGGCCTTTGAATGGAGATTTACTGCTGATCACAGAACTGTGCTTCACTGAAAGATATGCATGACATCGCAGCTTTTGATTAATCGTGATTGCGATCTAATTTCGATTTATCGTGTAGCCTTAATGTAATGTACCTTAAAACTGGATAATGTTTGACAAATGTTGACTAGTCACCATGTAAGGAAAAAGGCAATAAAATGCTAAAAAAAAGTGATATTGTACTTTATTACACAAGTTGTTTTGGGTTTGCGATAAAGCCTTTGAAGCTGCATTAATATGTCTCTCTTGTCTCCTATTGAACAGTGGATAGACTGTATTGTGCCCCCTGTGAACAGACTGGCTCGGCCTCAGGCTAATACACATCTTGTTTATCTGTGTGTTTCAGTCTCTACATCTCAGAGATCATCATCATCATCAGAAAGCCTTGTCTGTTTCTGCATTTAGCTCATAAAGACAGGTCTTCAGTATGAGACCTCACAGGGCTCCACACTTTAACTACAGTGGGCAAAAATAAATATATAAATAAATAAAGTGTGTGTGCGTATGGGTGTATATAGCCATTTTAGGTGTTCTCGCTGTCAGTCTGGCTGCATCCAAGGCTTTACCATAAATAGTCCTTGAATGCAATGCTGTAGATGTCACTTACTCCTCCGTAGGGTTGTTTGTCGCTCAGAACCCAGATGGACTGTTTGGATCCACCGGTTGGTGGTGAGGAATATGATGTAACAGTCTTGAGATGCAACTTTCAGCTTGCCCGATTCTTCATCCAAGCTGGTTGGATGAAGAAGGCGGAATTATTCTCAGCATGTGTGGAATAGCAGATAAAAGCAGTGAGATTTTGTAAAGCAGGCTGGTACCTATGTTTACAACCCTGTATACGGTTTTATAGCCGGATAAATAGCTGCAGAAGAGAATCGAATTTGCCAAAATCATTCCTTGCCTTTAAACATCCCTTAAAAGGAATAGTGATTTTACTCTTGGTTAGTTGAAACTGTGTTCAAAGCAATGCGAGTGTTTATTCAGCATTGATTTATATTCTGCACTCCCCCTGCAAATGTTTAATATTCTTCAAACAAGTCCTTCCATATTCATGTTTCCTGTCTGGCACCAGAAGCCCAGTGACGGATCAAACTCCCCTCTCACTGGACCTCTTTCTGTTTTCTGCTTTCTTCCTTGATCAGGACCAGTTCGACAATCTCGACAAACACACGCAGTGGGGCATCGACTTCCTAGAGCGCTATGCAAAGTTCGTCAAGGAGCGTCTGGACATCGAGCAGGCCTATGCAAAGCAGCTACGGTGAGCATCTAACAACAGCAACTTCCGTAGATTGACTCATCTGATGTCAGCGAGGGGTTTTAAAGCTCTGATAACATGAAATAAGTGGGTTAATAAAAAATGAATGATTTGAGTGAGTGATACTGAAGCGCTGATTCAAATAGCTTTGTAGACATGTTTACAAGAGTTGCACAGAACTGGGTCAATTTTCTGAACAAGTAGTTGAGTAATTGGTTAAAAGGAAGCCCAGTATAGTGTTACAATGATGATTTTGGTTAGCAAGTCAACCATAATGGCCCATTCCTGAATTTTACATGCATTTTAATTGTCCCACTTTATATTAGGTGGCCTTAACTACTATGTACTTACTAGTGTTGTCACGGTACCAAAATTTCAGTATTCGGTACCAATACCAGTGAAAATCCACGGTTCTCGGTACCAATTTCGGTACAAAAGTAAAACACAATTAAATTAATTGAACAACACAAATTTTTTATTAATAAAGTTAAAGAAAAATAAAATGTGCAAAAACCAATGTCATTCATTATACTTATCTAAATTTAGTTTCAGGGTTTTCCAAGTAATAAAAGTATTTCAAGGATTGTAAACATTTTAATTATTAAATAACAACTAAATAAATTACAGGCATTCAAAAATTGTACACAAGCTTCATCCAAAAGTTTGTTTCTGCTGCTTATAAAAACATCTGTAACTGTTGTCTTGTTTAGAGTTTGCTGGGGTGTTTCATGATCTTCCTCAATCTGCAGCTGTAAAAAGAAAATATAATACATTTAAGTAGAGCAGTGGGCTAAGTCTGACCAGATGCAACATTAGATCATTGACACCACACCAGCAAAAATATTAATTTTCAGTAAATAACAAACCTCAGCTTTTATAATAAATTTAGATAAGATTACATATATTAAGTTAGCTGTCTATCACAGATAGAAAATGCAGTATTGAAAACTCTTTACAAAACGATTTCATTTGTTAGACAACATGACCTTACAAAAAAACAGTAGTTATATGGCAATTATTCTTCTTAAGGTTAGGCTCATTTCAACATTTACTAATCCATAAAATCATGTTAAACTGTTAAACATGAACAAACATGAATGATCATGTGTTTGTATTGAATAACATTTTGAATTAATGTTGTAAAAATATATTGTTCACTTAAGTTTGTTAGATAATGCATGAATTTGATCTTATTGTAAAGTATGACAAAACTAAACTGGAGATCAAACGTGTTTTATTTGACTGTACTTTTATTTAATCCAAACTGCGTTCATATTTAATAATAAAAAGCTTTATGAACCTGCTAGAGTTATCCAGCCAAGAATAAGAACGTTTTCTGACAGACTGATATTAAGCATAATATTAAGACAGACGTTGTTAACGATGCATTTGTACATTCTTTAACACACATATTTTGGATAAACAGGTCTTTTGTGTGTATAAGTAGTACATATATCATGCATTTCTTTTTTCTTTTATCCTAATAAAAATTATGGGAGCGTTAAATAGCCCAAAATCGTCCCAAAGCCCAGCATATTAGCGTTAGCCGCTTATGCTAACGATTAACAACATTACAATTCGACATTCAAATTAAAATATGCAATAATGTTCTTAACAGAAGCTCGAAATATCAAATTAAATTGAAACATACCTTACTTGAACTCTTTCATTTGATCCTGCAGTCGGTCTTCACTGTGTTTTGTTCAGTTTGATGCGTTTCCTTCTTTTGAGAGAACCTAGACGATCTATGATGTTCGCCTTCAGCCGAGAATCGAAAATGTTTGTAGCATGCCTGGCTCTTCCTTGTCAACAAGTGGATTCAGAGCGACCGCATCAGCAGCAGCGCTGAGGAGAGCGCAACTGCGCAGTGCGCACCTTTTAGATAGCGCGTCAAGAACCGGGTCGACCGGATAGTCGGTACCACCGGTACTAAAGAAAACCTGGAACCGTAACATTTAATTTTTTTTAGTACCGACTTGGTACCGAAGTACCGGGACTTTTGACAACACTAGTACTTACATTTTAAATACAAAAGAAAAATAGTAACATTTTAAAATATTTTTACTATTCAAAATAACTGTTTTCTATTTGAATATATTTTAAAATGTCATTTATTTCTGTGATTTCAAAGCTGAATTTTTAGCATCATTACTCCATTCACACGATGCTTCAGAAATTATTCTAATATTCTAATTTACTGTTTAAAAATGTATTATTATTATGTTGAAAACATCTAAATAGAATTTTTTTTTCAGGTTTATTTGATGAAAAGAAAGTTCAGAAGAACAGCATTTATCTAAAATAGAAATCTTTTGTAACATTATGAAAGTCTTTAACATCACTTTTAATTCATTTAAAGCATCCTTGTTAAATAAAAGTATTAATTTCTATGATTCCTTTCAGGAAAAAAAAATTATACTGACTCCAAGCTTTTGAATGGTATAGTGTATAATGTTACAAAAGCTTTTTATTTCAGATAAATGCTGATCTTTGGATCTTTCTATTTAAATATCCTAAAAAAGTGTACTCAAGTTATAAATATTGATAATACTAATACAAAATGTTTTTTAAACAGCAAATTGGCATATTACAATAATTTCTGAAGGATCATGTGACTGAAGACTGGAGTAATGATGCTGAAAATATAGCTTTGATCACAAGAAAAAATTACATACAAAATATATTAAAATTGAAAACAGTTATTTTAAAATTAAAAATATGTTACCATTACTATTTAATATGTTACTGTTTATACTGTACTTTGGATCAAATAAATGCAGGCTTGGTGAGCAGAAGACACCTCTTTAAAAACATTAAGAATCTTTAAAAATTTCTAAAACTTTTGACTGGTAGTGTACTTACTTTTGATGTAAGTACATAGTAGTTAAGGCCACCTAATATAAAGTGTGACCTTTGAATAATCTGTTAACAATATCTAACCCTTCATCTGTGATTAATATTGCTATTAAAATGACACACTACTAAATACTTTAAGATTTTTGCTGTGTCCAGTAATAAAAGCACATGAGTGGTGTGCATTGATTTACTTCAAAGACGCAATTGTTTAGTAAACAAATGTTGCTACTAGTAATTAAAGTAATTTACAGTAGTTTATCAGCCTAACTGTACATTTTAGCATCTTTGGACATTATTAAAATATTTAAAGGTTGTATCAGCGATTTCTAGCCTAAAACATAAAGTGTCAATTTCAGCTGACCTTTCTTCACGATCCGCTCGCTGCCTGCCCCATAAATTGTCTGTGAAAAAAACGCGTCTCTCTGGTCAGCCTAGGGTCCGAGATATGCCAAAAAAACAATCGGCACTACCAACCTTTGTTGTTTGGTGTTGTGGACTTTCCTACTGGGATGTGAGGGAGGCGGAGCGAAAGTCCACAACACCAAACCCCTGACACTGATTGGTTGGAACACTGTTTGTTTATGTGTGGAAAGGTTGGTAGTGCCGATTGTTTTTTTGGCATATCTCGGACTCTAGGCTGACCAGAGAGACGCGTTTTTTTCACAGACAATTTATGGGGCAGGCAGCGAGCGGATCGTGATGAAAGGTCAGCTGAAATTGACACTTTATGTTTCAGGCTAGAAATCGCTGATACAACCTTTAACTGATCCCTGAGCCATCTCAGGTGTGCATATGTTGGCCGTTTTTTGAATGTGGCTCATCCAATCAGTTTTTATAGCAGAGCAATCCGCTTTATAATAGGGCTTTAATTGTCCTAATGAGCACATCTGGTTTGATCCATGTTATTGATTTCTTTTTTTCCTGCATCATTCCCTTATGTGGTAATATTGGTTTTTGCCTTGGGATTCAGTGTGAGGGGTGAGAGACAAATCGGGGGTCAAAAATCCCTGCAGGCTCTAAGTTGTAAGATTTGATGTGAGATCAAACTGAGAACGAGAGACACGCCGTGAATTCGCCAAAGGACACGTGGTGACTGCAGCTGTGGCCTCCTCTCCTTACCTCTTCTCTCCTCTCCCGGGATGTCTGTGTCCCTGTGGACATTCTGCTGTTGCCTGGATACGGTTATAGAGTCGCTCCTCTACCCCCCTCTCAAATCTCATTGAAGGTTCTGGTGTAGTACCACATTCATTCTAGCTGACAGGTCCCACACTGCTCTCTAAACCCCCCTCGAGACACGGGCCATCACACATGGCAACACCCAGACTGGTTTCTCTCTCGAGGGTTTCCATCTTGAGGGGTGAATGGAGCTGAAGCACATGATCCTTGTTTGATTTTAGATTTAGATTAATTAATGTCATTTTTTTAATTAATCTTTTTTTGCTGTTGTTCAGCATGGTTACAAATAATTTTTACATTTCTTTCATTAATCTTTTTTTTTTTTTTTTTTTTTTTTTTTTAAGTCAGCCATTGCAGCATTTTATCGAAAAAGAATATTGTCCCGTATATTGTCCAGTTGTCTCCTTCAAATCTTGTTTAAATTAAATAAATAGTGCAATTAAAAAATCTATTATTTTTAAATTAACATGCAAATAAATAAAATGTGTGGTATTTATTAACATGCATATGTGTACAGTGCTGTTTTTTGAAAGACACTTAGAGACTCATCAAGGCTGCATTTATTTGATCAAAAATGCAGAAAAAAACAGCAATATTGTAAAATATTTTTACAATTTAAAAAAATAGTTTTCTATTTTAATATTACTTAAAATAGAATTTATTCCTGTGATGCAAAGCTGAATTTTAAGCATCATTATTCCAGTCTTTAGTATCTTCTGATTCTTCAGAAATCATTTGAATATGCTGATTTTTTTTTATTATTATTATAAGTGTTTGAAGCAGTTGTGCTGATTAATATTTTTTTTGAACCTCTTTTTTTTCAGGATTCTTTGAATAAAATGTTGAAAAGAACAGCATTTATTCAAAACAGAAATATTTTAATAGTCTTTACTATAACTTTATCAATTTAACATATCCTTGCTGAATGGAAGTATTAATTTCGTTCAAATAAAAAGAAAAAAGAAAATTTTACTGACCACAAATATTTAAACTGTATTATATTGTTACAAAAGATTTCCATTTTAAATTAATACATTTTAAATAAATATAAGAGTCCTGAAAAAAATGTATCCAAGGGTTCCAAAAAATATTAAGCAGCACAACTGTTTCCAACATTGATAATAAATCAGCATATTTGAATGATTTCTGAAGGATCATGTGACACTGAAGACTGGAGTAATGATGCTGACAATTCAGCTTTGCATCACAGAAATGAATTATATTTTAATGCATATTTGAAAAAAAAAAAAAGAAAAGTTATTTTACAGTGCAATAATATTTTACAATATTAATTTTTTTCAGTATTTTTGATCAAATAAATGCAGCCGTGTTGAGCATAAGAATTAATTCTTTGTAAAAATGTAAACAATTTTCATTTTTAATTTACAGTAATATGCTTTTATTATGTACAGATATCATAATATAAAATTATTTATACAGCGATGCAAAATGTTGGACCGTATTCCTGGCTCTACTGTTCACTGTATAAAAACATTTTAATGTTACACTTTGAAGTGCACATAGCATATTTTTTCCACATCAAAACAACTAACTGTTTGTTGAAAATCCAGCCCAAAAATTCAGCAAGATTATCCGAAACAAAAATAGATCCTGAGATATTTTGGTTATGAGTGTACTAATCATAACCAGACTAAAGGCGAAGGGAAGTGAGTTTTTGTTTGATCTATTTCATGAAGTGGATTTGAGGAAGCTATCATAAAGGAAGTGCCAAACATCATTAATGCAGCTCGATGGGGGTCTGGGTTGGTTAGAAGGGCCGTCCCACTCCCCGAGCGCACTCGACAGACCCCCCACACCATCCCCCATCCCTGAAGACAGCAGCATGCCTGAGCACAGCGGTACAGCTTCTCTCAAGAGCCCCCACATGAGATTTGTTTCTGCGTTCCTTCCCTTGAGTTTATACTGCGTGGGATGAGGGAAGAGGGAAGACAGATTAGCATACCATCACTTTTTTTTTTGTCTGTTTACCATGGCCTACTTTAATTCTCTGATGCACAAAGTAAACACTGTAGACAGACTCCTTTTTGTCTTCATGGCTTTATGAATAACTTTAGTTTTGATGTTAAGGGATATTATGATCCCTAATGAGAGGTTTTGTTTGATCTATTCATAACATGAGATGTTTTGTGTCTCTCTGTTTGTTCTGAATATTTCCTTTTATTGCCCAACAGGAGTCTGGTTAAGAAATATTGCCCCAAGCGCTCCAAAGATGATGAGCCCAGGTGAGATAAATTGCATATTTTGATTCTTTTCACTTTTTCTGGTGTGCTCCAAAGACACCCAAGTGGTAATTTTCACAGCTATTTACACTTTTAATGGATGATAACAAAAAAGTGTTTTGTATGAAGGTAGTAACAGACTATTACATATTACTCTAGAATACTTGATTCTGATTGGTCAGTCAGGATGTTATTTTGGTCAAATATTCAAATTGGAACTGATTTCCCTTATAGGTAGACTAGTTTGACATGTCTCATATCAAATTCGACTAGGTATACGTCATCCGCGCTAAAATATCAAGGTGAAAGTCATCATAGCTTGCGTAGTTTAGACCCAGCTCCCAACCCAACTTTGAGAATAGATTAACGGCGATATTTTTTTTATCGCCCGATAAGAGTCTCACGTTAACGCAGCACGTTAACGCCGATAACGGCTCACCACTAATATGTATGTATATATATGTGTATATATATATGTGTGTGTGTGTGTGTGTGTGTGTGTGTGTGTATGTGTGTGTGTGTGTATGTGTATATATATGTGTGTGTGTGTGTGTGTGTGTGTGTGTGTGTATATGTGTGTATATTTATGTGTATATGTGTATATAAATGTGTATATGTATACATATACATACATACATACACACCCACACACACTTTTCTTTTCTGCTTATCAAGGCTGCATTTATTTGATTAAAAAATACAGAAAAAAAACAATGTTGTGAAATATTATTGCAATTTTAAATAGTGGTTTTCTATTTTAATATACATTTAAAATACAATTTATTCCTGTGATGCAAAGCTGAATTTTCAGCATCATTCCTCCAGTCTTTAGTGTCACATGATCTTTCAGAAATCATTCTAATGTGCTGATTTATTATAAATATTGGAAACATTTGGGCTGCTTAATATTTTTTGAACCTTCTCAGGATTCTTTGATAAATTAAACGTTAAAATGAACAACATTTATTTAAAACAGGAATCTTTTTTATAGAAATATACAATCCCTTTCAAAGGTTTGGGGTTAGTAAATATTTATTCTTTCTCTTTTTTTGAAAGAAATGAATACTTTTATTCAGCAAGGATGTGTTAAAATGATAAAATGTGATAGCAAAGACTTATATTATTAGAAAAGATTTATTTTTCATTGTATTTATTTATTAATTATTGTTTTGTTTTGATTTTGCACCTTAATATGGTTTAACCCTTTGTATTATTGGGTTTTTGACTGTTTATAATAAAATAAATAAATAAAAGATTTATATTTTGAATAAATGCTGTTTTTTTTAACTTATTTATTAAAGAATCCTGTAAAAAGTATCACGGGTTCCAAAAAATATTAAGCAGCACAACTGTTTCCAACATTGATAATAATTCAGCATATTAGAATGATTTCTGAAGGATTACGTGACACTGAAGACTGGAGTAATAGCAGATTTGCATCACAGAAATAAATTATATTTTAATTATAGTAAAGTAGAAAAGTATTATTTTAAATTGCAATATTTCATCATATTACTTTTTTGTATTTTTGATCAAATTAATGCAACTTTGATGAGCAAAAAAGAGACTTATTTAAAAAACATAAAAATCGTACTCATCCCAAACCTTTGAACGATAAAGATAAATGAATTCAAAGTGACAATATTAAAAATAAGTAAAGAAATAACAAAATAAACAAAAATATAAAAAATAAAAGTTTGAGCTACAATTAATTCTTTAAAGTTGAAATGATTATATTTTTTCATCATGTTTTGGCTGCAATTGCTGTCCAAACAGCACGTTTCTTCCCGGTTGGCTGTAGATTTAGGAAACGGGGGAGTATATGCTGGGTGTCAGCTCCAGAAACCTCCCATATCCCGTAATGAATTCCATTAGAAAGGCATAATTTCTCCCAGCATGTGTTTTTGTCCCAGGACATTCCTCTTGTAGTGTACCGACAGCCCACCGATTAGAACTCAACACTGGAGGTGGGGGACAATTTGCTTTGGACAAAATATCTCTGTCCAGCCCTCCCAATACACAGACACATACCTAAAGAAGAGAGATGAACAGCTTTTTTTGTGTGTGTTTGTAAAGGGGGGGTTTTAATATAGTGAGCTAGTCATGCCTTACAGACTGGCCTTTAGTCAATATCAACATACAGATGGACCAGAGTCTGCCAGCCCCCAGAGGCCATGATGGCAACTTGAGGAGAAGCTGCATGTGACTGGTGATAAATGCACTTAATTTTTTATGAGGGCATAGACGGCTCTCAAAAATCAGGCAGTAAATCGTCCCATATTAGAACGGAAGCCTTTAGTTCAGATGAAAGATGTACAGAAGTCCTAATATTAGACAAGAAGGCCTTTTTGAATATTTCTAAATGTCATTTCAAGATTATCACCATGTTGTTACTCATTCTTTACGTTTGTGCTATGGGTATCAAATGGATATTTTTAGCAAATGTCACATTGAAATATTCTATATAGTTTTTATTGCAATGTTGTACCGTGAAAATATCCATTGGTGCTGAAATGGCACAAAAATAAATAAAATAACATGTAAACAGTCATGTTTACCATTTTCTTCATTGTTGAACATTTTTTTTCCTGCAGGTTCACATCCTGTCTGTCATTCTACTCCATACTGAACGAGTTGAATGACTACGCAGGTCAGCGGGAGGTCGTTGCCGAGGAGATGGGGCACAAAGTGTATGGGGAGCTGATGAGGTACTCACAGGACCTGAAGGGAGAGAGGAAACACGTGAGTGCTGAATACATGCACTTGAGACACCCGCAAGTTCAATACAAGTAGTAATATTTTAAATACTGTTTGTGTTTTGTCTGATCGACAGCATCTCCAGGAGGGACGAAAGGCCCAACAGTATCTAGACCAGTGCTGGAAACACATGGACAATGTGAGTCATTTTAAAATGAAAAATCAGAAATGCTAGTACTTTGATTAAAAAAAAAAAGAAAGAAAAACACAGTCAGATACATGTCTGAAATGGGCAGGACAAAAAAATCATAATAATAACCACTTTTGTTCAATTTTTTATGTTTGACTACCTGATACTACTATAAATACCTCAAAAACTTTTTTTTTTTTTGTAATTTGCATCAGTTTTTTTCTTTTGGTTGTAATTTGTTTCTTTTTTTCATTAATAAATACTTTCCTCTATAAAATAATAAATACTTAATAACGAAAGTAAAAGTGCTGTCAAATCAATTAATTGTGATTAATCACATCCAAAATAAGTTATATATAACAGGTGCTGTTTAATATTTTTTTGGAACCTAAAAGGTTAAAAAGAACAGCATTTATTCAAAATAGAAATCATTTCTTACAATATAAGTCTACTATCACTTTTCATCAATTTAACACATCCTTGCTGAATAAAAGTATTAATTTCTTTCAAGCAAAAAAAAGAAAGAAAATTTACTGACACCTGACTTTAAATGGTAGTGTATATTATTACAAAATGTTTCTATTTTAAATAAAAACGTTTTTTTTTTTTTCATCAAATCATGAAAAAGTATTACAGATTCCAAAATAATAAAATGCTGCACTATTGTTTCCAACATTGGTAATAAATCAAATTAGACATTTCTAAAGGATAATGTGACAATAAAGACTGAAGTAATGATGCTAAAAAAATCAGCTTTGTATCACAGGAATAAATTCTATTTTCAAGTATTTTAAAATGGAAAACCATTATTTTAAATTGCAATAATAATTCACAATATTACAGTTTTTTTTTCTGTATTTTTAATCAAATAAATGCCGCCTTGATGAGCAGAAAAGACAAAAAAAAAATCTTACTGATCCCAAACTTTTGAACGGCATTTTTTAATGTATTTATTTTATAAATATACATTTACATATATTTCTTTAAAAAAATAAATGATCACGATTAATCGATTTGACAGCACTAAAAAAAATATAAATAACGATATAATAATATAATTAATAATATTTTGCATTTTAAAATGTCACTGTACAAATGTAGATAAAATTTAAATGTATTAAGATTAAATGATTAACAAACGAATATACAATTCACAGACCAAAATTGTCTTCAAGAGGTTTTTTTTTTAAAGGGTGAGCAAGCTTTACTGTATACTTTAGATGTAACATTCAGTGGCATATTATTTTTTGCAATGTTTTGGAAATTGTATTTTAAGTAAAATTTTACTGGTATTGGTGTCAACCACATAAATTTTTAAATGGCATCAGCCCTGTTTGAGATGGCTTGTACGTCTGCTAGCTGCACTGTTGTGTCAATGGCTGAGTGCAAGTGACTGATTCACAAACTCTCCTCCAGCTGTGACCTGAGATCCAGATATATCTGTGTTTATGTGCAAGTTTAAAACACAAGAAAGTGACAAAGACCGTTGGCAGTGCACAAATGGAAACCTTCATGCACCACATTCATGTTATCAAGCTCTCTCTTTCCATTCTCCCTCTCTCTCCAATTCCTACCCTGCACTGCATTCCTGCATCCTGTACATTTCCTGCCTGTCAGTGCATCTCAGACTGTACGGCTGGAGTATTTTTGCAGCTTTATAGTTGCTGCAGCTAAAGGCCAGCAACAGCTGAATCTGGCATTGAGAATGGCCATGTCGTAATAACATAGATATTCCTCGTTCTTGCACTGTCACGAAATGAAACACAGATGCTTTGGAAGCTGTTACCCAAATTTCATTATCGCTCTCACTCTCTGTACTGTTTTGGATGTTTGTTTGTACGTTTATCTGTATTTATGTTGCTAATTGATCAAAACATGACAGTTTTTACGACTGTATTTTACGCAGGAAGATCGTTAATGCTCACATAGTGGTGCAGGAAATGCGTCATGTGTGTTTTGACAGAACAACAACATCTCCTTATGGATTTTACAGAGTAAAAAGAAGTTTGAACGGGAATGCAAAGAGGCAGAGAAATCACAGCTCATCTATGAAAGGCTAGACAACGACATCAACGCCACAAAGTCAGAGGTTGAAAAGGTAGTTTGTGATCTTGAGATACTCTACATGAC
Organism: Garra rufa; assembly: GCF_049309525.1. Classification (NCBI taxonomy): domain Eukaryota; kingdom Metazoa; phylum Chordata; class Actinopteri; order Cypriniformes; family Cyprinidae; genus Garra; species Garra rufa. The sequence goes on along the minus strand of NC_133375.1, from coordinate 32,067,867 downwards.
TTCAAGTTATTGGCTGAATGTTGTCTGAACCATTTGAAATGCGTTGTAAAACAACATTGAATGCCTAAGACTGAAAGTTGTCCTGAAGCCTGAGCTGTATTCCTGAAGTATTAGTAATACAGATGACCATTCACTCTGTCTTAGGCAAAGTCCCAGCTGTATCTGAGACAACACATGGCGGAGGAGAACAAGAACGAGTATGCAGCCCAGTTGCAAAACTTTAACGCTGAACAGTGGAAACATTTCAACGTGGCCATCCCTCAAATATTCAAGGTGATGATATCTCTGATTTTACTTTCTGATATTTAAATAGATTTTCAGTAAGCTTTTAAAGAATATACTCGCTGAATAAATAAACAAACTTGTTATTTTAGTATTATTTATATACTATGAAAGTATTTATTAATATGCAGTTAAAGTCAAAAGTGTACATACAGCTTGCAGAATCGGCAAATGGTAATTATTTTACCAGAATAAGAGGGATCATACAAAATGCATGTTTTTTTTGTTTTGTTTTATTTAGTACTGACTTGATAAGGATGTTTCACATAAGACATTTACATAGTCCACAAGAGAAAATAATAGTTGAATTTATAAAAATGAGCCAGTTTAAAAATTTACATACACTTAATTCTTAATACTGTGTTGTTACCTGAATGATCCACAGCTGTTTTTTTTATTTGTTTGTTTGTTTTTTAGTTTTTTTTGTTTAGTGTTATTTCTTGAGTCCCTTGTTTGTCCTGTTTGCTGTTCTTGAGAAAAATCCTTCAGGTCCCACAAATTCTTTGTTTTTTCAGCATTTTTGTTTGTTTAAGCTCTTTCTATGATTTTGAGATCCATCTTTTTACACACAAGGACAAATGAGGAACTCATTTATGCATCTGTTACAGAAGGTTTAAATGCTCACTGATGCTTCAGAAGGAAACACAATGTAAATTTTGTACATTTTTTCTTATTTAGCCTAAATATCATAGTTTTTTTTTTTCATTTAGTACTGCCCTTCAGAAGCTGCTTGTTTCCCAGAAGACAAAATAAGTTAAATTTACCCTGATCTTCAAATTTAAAAAAGTTCTTAATGCATAATTTTTCCTTTTGGAGCATCAGTGAGCATTTGAACCTTCTGTAATAGTTGCATATGAATCTCTCAGCTGTCCTTATTGTAAAAAGATGGATCGCAAAATCATACAGTCATTGTTGGAAGGGGTTCAAATACACACAAATTCTGACAAACCAAAGAATTTGTGGGACCTGAAGTATTTTTCCGAAGAACAGCGGGCAGTTAAACTGTTTAGGACAAAAAAAAAATATATATATATCACTAAGCAAAAAAAAAAAAAAAAAAAAAAACACACACACACACACACACACACACACACACACACACACACACACACACACACACACACACACACACACACACACACACACACACACACACACACACACACACACACTGTGGATTATTTAGGTACCAACACAGTATCTTAATACTTAAATAGGTTACTTGAACAGGTTAATTTTTATGAATTCAACTATTATTTTCTCTTGAGGACTTTATGTAAACATCTTTTATGTAAAATTTCAGGTCAGTACTAAATAAAAAAATATGCATTTTGTATGATCCCTCTTATTTCGTTAAAATTAACATTTTGCAGATTCCGCACTGTGTATGTAAACTTTTGACCTTAACTGTATTTTAAAATCGCTTTTATTTGTTTAATTTTTTCAGTATTTGTTTTAATTTGAGGTTTTAGTCATTTTTGATGCGTTTTATTTAATGTTTTTATTTAGTTTCTATTTAACTTGAATTTATCTTTCAGTTTTAGCAATTTCAGTACTTTTTTTTTATTCCAGTTAGTTAATTAGTTAGACAGGGTAGCAATTCGAATTTGAATGCTAGTTAAACTTTTCATCTAATATTTGTATTGTATTTTATTTTATTTTATTTACTTTATTTCCATTCAAATTAACTATTTTAAATAGTTTCAGTTAACAATAAAACAATAAAATGTTAAATTACATTTGGTTTGCAACCACTCACAGAAAAGATCAAATAAATCAAATGTCTTGTGTAGTTTTGTGTATGTAGTTGAACCTCTGTATTTGTGCTTGTAGAATCTGCAAGACATGGATGAACGGCGGACGGTCAAGCTTGGGGAGATGTACCGGACTTTTGCTGAGGTGGAACGAAGAGTCATTCCCATTGTCTCAAAATGCTTGGAGGGCATGGTGACTGCCGCTAAAAATGTGGACGAGCGTAGAGTAAGTGCTGAAACACTTAAAACATTTAAGATCCTTTAAAAAATGTATGTGTATTTGTAAAACATCTTTAAATTGTAAAATTACATATTACCAATATTTACACTTCTGTTCAAAAACAAAAACAGATTCTATTTTTTTTTTAATTTAAAATAGAAAACAGTTGTTTTAAATTGTAATCATATTTCAGATTATTACTGATTATTATTACTGTATTTTTGATTTAAAAAATGCAGCCTTGGTAAGCGAAAGAGTCTTCTCTAAAAAAAAACAAAACATTTTTTTTTTTTTACTGAACTTCTGTGTTGTATATGCTTGCAAAAAAAACAAAAAAAACTTGAATTGGAGAAGGATGCATTTTAGAACCATGACATCTAACTTGCTTTGATAATTTGCTTTCATCCATTTGTTGCCTCAAGTAACCTTTTACGCTCCATTATGATTTTAAGGAAATGTACCTTAATTCTCACTGAGAATTTTGTACCTGTGATCTCCATGGTAGCTGCGGTCCACTTCTTGATAGAAAAAAAGGGATTATCAGAGACAGCGAGTGGGCGGGAGGAAGCGAGGGAGTGGATGATTGGGAGCAAGGGAAGATGAGAGAAACATAAGTTGCTCATTTTCTTAGTGCTGTCGCCAGCGCTGATGCTTATGAAAAGGTCGCGTGTGGCACCGCAACCACTGATTACATTTCTTACCCTGTTTTAGTCTACCTCTCTCTTTCTCTTTCCGTCCTGGACTTGTATGTACACTACTGTTCAAAGGTTTGGCATCTGTAAAATTTGTTTGAAAAACTATTTAAAATTACTGTTTTAATCTGTTTTACTGTTTTTATCCTTCAGAAATCGTTTTAATATGCGTAGTATTTTTGTGGAAACAGTAACTAATTTTTTTTTTAGGATTCTTTATTGAATGGAGTTCAAAAGCGAAACTAGTTTCTAGTTCAAAAACTGCATTTATTTGAAAACAGAAATCTTTTGTAACATTATTAATGTCTTAGCTGTCACTTTTGATCACTTTAATGCATCCTTGTTGGGAAATAAAAATGTTATTAACCCTGAATTTTGACATCTTGACATAGAGCTTCTAAGATATGCTTTGACTTTAGACTCTTAGCAAAAAGTAGGACTTCAGCTTTATGTAAAGAAGCTAAAAGTAACTTTCAGCAAAGTTTAAGCTTCCTTAAATACAGACACTTAATCCTGCATCCCACTAGGCAAATTCTATAGCCTGTTTTCCAGAAGTAACATTTTAAAGAGGATCCCCATTATTATTGAACACTGTGTGCATCCTCATGTGTGTTGTTAGCCCCAGCAACTCCATGCTGAATAAATAGTCCTACTGATCTTCCAACAAGATCTCAGTGTTAATAACACAGACATTTAGCAACCCCTAACTAGGTTAGGATACCCCTCCAGGTCTCCTAAATAATTTAGAAGACCTACTAATTTATGCATAACTCTTTCTTTGAACTAGGAATAAAGCTGCAAATTTAATGTAATGCAAAGTAAAGTAGTTACTTTTTTTTGGAGTAACTCAATATTGTAATGCATTTTAAAAGTAACTTTCCTCAACACTGCCCATAATAGCATGTCACCCTTGTTTTTCCCATTTCCCCCTCGCTTTCCTAAATCCATTGGTCCGTACTTGCCCAGCCCAGCGACAAACTAATTAGCTCTGATTATGACCTGATTCTGTTTACGCTTTTATTTATGAGCTTGCTTACGTTGTTTTGGGATTTCCTAATGCCCTCTGCTCGAATGCTGAGGTCAAGAGAGGCTCGTAGAGGCAGTTAAACGGGTGACTTGAAGCCAGAGCTCTTTTGTAATCATACCACACCCTGGACAAACACACAGTCGCCCCAGACCAGCTAACCATCCTGCCTTGTGTCTCATTTCACAGTTTACCAACACTATAGTACTCACTGTTCCTTCATTCGCATAATATTAGATAAAAACGGCCGTATCAAATGCCTTTTTATTCTTCCATGTTAAGGTCTTTTTGTCTCAAGATTTGTAATGTTGCATTGTCTTTTGGTGTGACATAGTGGTATGGGCTGGTAAGCGTAAAGTCGCTGGTTCAGTCCATAAAAGGTTAAAAATAGATTTGCTGCCTAATATTTTTGTGGAAACAATTTGTGATCATTTTAAAGAATTATTTGATGAATAGAACGTGTAAAAGAACAATATTTATTTGAAATAGGAATCTTTCTAACAATATAGATGTCTTCCCCATTGCTTTCATTCTTTTTTTAATGGGTTGTTACTAAATAAAAGCATAATTTCTTTGAAAAAGGTCAGTTGAAGACAAAATTATTAGCCCTCCTGTAAAATTACAATTCTTTTTCTGATATTTCCCCAGTGATGTTTAACAGGGCAAGGGAATTTTAAGACAGTATTTATTATATTTTTAATCTGGAGAATGCCTTATGTATTTAAATTTGCCTGGAATAAAATAATTATTTAAAAATAAATAAAACTGCTAAGGTCAATATTATTAGCCTGTTTGATTGGCTACGGAAAACAAACCACTGTTGTCCAATGGCTTGCCTAACCAACCAAATTAATCTAAGCTGTAAACTGAGGATTAGTATCTTGCAAACAACAAGTGAAATAATATGTACTGTCATCATGGCAAAGACAAAGAAATTAGTTTAGCCTTGAGAAAAAGAATTGTTAATGCTCACAAAGCATATACACGTTTATCTAAGCTTTTTGAAATGTCAAGAATTGGCGTGAGAAGTATTATCAAGTTTGAAGAGACCCACACAATGCAGGAAGCAAAGGATTTCAAAAACTTTGGAAAGACAAGAGTGAGAGAGGACAACTGCTAAGACGATAGTAAAGGATTTAGTTATTAGTCATTAGAGACCCACACAGGAATAGACTGCAAGGTTGCCGACCAAGAAAAACTCCACTTGAAGAAGAAACACCACCAAGCTAGACTGACATTTGAAGGACAACCTGGAGAAAAATTATGCATACTAGAAATGTTTCCATTGGTCAGATGTGACAAGAGTTCTTTGGCCACAGAGATGTGGTCTACGTTTGGAGGAAAAAAAAGAGAGGCGCTCAACCCAAAGAACACTGTTTCCAGAGTGAAACATGGCAGTAGGAGTATAATCCTGTGGGGATGTTTCAGTGTGTTTGGAACTGGGAAGGAATCATGCAAAAGATTTTGAGAGACAACCTCAGGCAGTCTGCAGCAAAACTTGGTCTGGTTTGACATTTTGTCATCCAGCATGATAACAACCCAAAGCGTACCTCATTTCTGGTGAAGAGCTACCTCAAAATGAGCAAAGTGAACATCCTTGACTGGCCTGCACAAAGCCCAGACTTGAATCCAATAGAAAATCTGTGGATCTCACTGAAGACCAGAGTCCATGCCAGGAGACCAACAAATCTGGAGGAGCTTGAGAGATTTGCTAAGGAAGACTGGGCTGTGACGACTCAGGAGACATGTCTAAAACTTGTTAAGAACGTCAACAAATGACTAAAGGCTGTTATCAAGCAAAAGGGATATGCCATTGACTACTCACATCAGAGGACTAATAATTTTGACCTGTAGGGTTTTTTTTGTCTTGGTTAAAATTGTTTCTATTTGTATTACAAACATTCAAGCTTCCTAAATAAACTATTATGTTCAGAAATGCAGTTTTCTCTCTGTTAAACAGCACTTATTTGAAAAATACTGAAATATTTCATAGGGGGTTAATAATTTTGTCTTCAACTGTACATACTCCAAACTTTTGAATGGTAGTGTATGATTCTTGCATTTGGCTCCATATAAGGGTTAAGCATTGTTGTTGTCCCACAGGATTCGGGGATTGTAGTGGAGTCATTCAAGTCAGGGTTTGAACCCCCGGGTGATTTCCCCTTTGAGGACTTCAGTCAGAACATCCAACGAACGGGATCAGATGGCACCATTGGGACCCCCAAAACGGAAGGAGGCAAACCGGATCCCAAACACGCTGTTGGCAGGACCAAAAACAAACTCTGGCTTTTTGGGAAGAAACCGAAGGTGAGTTTCACAAACACTACGTTTCATTGCTAAGCAACTTTATGTTCCATTTTAAGGCTCATTTGTTTAGAATAGGTGATAAATTAAAAGTGTGCATGACGTCCAGGCTCTGTGCTTTGGCTTGTGTGAACAGTAAAGGATTATATGGTTAGGTAAAACTTTAACTTCTGCTTTCAAACCTAGGCTGTCAGAACCTACAAACTTCTTTTTAAGAACATGACTTCACCTTTTTCCTTCCCTTGAAAGTAGTTCTTGTTTTTTTTAATTTGCATGATGTAATGCAAGTTAAAACTTGCTTCTAAGCAACATTTAACAAGTTAGACTTCGTTCATTCAGCCATTTAACTAGCTAGATGAGCGATTATAGTTTTGCATGTCCATTTGTTTGTGTTTTGTAATTAGTTTCATCTTAAATCTTTGTTGTCCCAGCTTCCCCCATCCATCCCTCCCCCTTCCCTTCCAAGTTTTCCCTCTGGCCATTTCCAGCCTCCTAAATTCCCTACAGAGCGGATAGTTAACCATCTTTCTGAAATGAGAAATGTAAAATCTAAGATCCCATCCTTCCGAGCTGTGAAAAGAGGGGTAAGAATCGGCCCCGAACTGGCGTGTGTGGGTTTGCAGTGATTATGACTTTAGTGCTTATGCTTGGGCCGGTTTCTCTCACCCAAGGCTTAGCTTATTCCTGCACGTGAGGATAATGAGAATCTCAATTCTTTTTGAGTGAAGGAATAAGGCTTTATCTGGGTCCAAAGAACTGTGCCCCTAATTTTAGCTGTGGGGTTTAAATACTAGTTTGAACATGGTGGAGGGAGTGTTGAGTGGGTGTTTTTTTCTTGCTTTATTTTTTCATGCACACAGAATACAGCTTAATAACTCTTTTCAATATACCTGTGTTCACACTGACAGTCATTTTAATTGCTGATACAAGTCTCTGAGACAAACAAGGGTAACACTCTATTTTAAGGTGTCCTTGTTACACAAGGTACATGTACTTACTATTATAATAACAATTAATTTTGCACAACCAGTTAACTATTATTACTCAATACTTAAATGTATAATTACACTGCAACAAAGACACCTTAAAACTGTCATTGCACTGTCATTGGTAGATGCTGCATCACACGGTTTATAAACTTTATTGCATTGACATAATCGATGTTGCTTGTTTCTCCCATTGAAAATTGCAGTACTTTACACTTACCTAAATGCTATAAATTGCTGTCATGGTGAACATGTCTTAAAACTTGAGGCTTGAGGATGGGAACACAAATTTCAAATTTCAGGAATGTTACGATTTACTCATCTCACGTCATGATACGATACTGATTTCACAATACTAACAAATTCTAACAAAATGAGATTTAAGACTAATTATAAATGAATTATTTCTCAGACAAAATGTTTCACACAGTAAAAATGCTACCATAAAAACCTGTTAATTGGTTAACAGTAAGTATCTGTACTGTACTATATACAGTACATAACTGTGATTACATTTAATGTAATTTTACAGTGGAAAAAATGTAAATCGACATTCCCAGAATTCCCTGCATGACACTTCACATTTTATGTTTTTTTGCTGAAATAACTTTTTCTTATCAGATGTGTAAATTAAGGTTTTATCTGACATCTAATGTTGTTAAATTAATGTTTATTGAATTTTTTTAATTAAAAATTTAAAACAAATCCCAAATCAAATAAATACAAATAAAAGAAAGCTCTTCATATAGACCTTTTTCCTGAGTAAACGTTAAGCGCCGCCATTACGAATTCTAACGTCAGATTGCATGCTCTTCTGTTCCGGTCTCCATAGGAACCCATTCAAATAGCGTTGATCTGTTTTTAATGTAGCTAACATCGGCAGCTTCGTGTCATTTACACAATCATTAAACTTTGAGGAGTGAGGCATTGACAAATGACGGTCAATGCAACATTGAAAAGTGATGGCGCTATAGAGCCATGTGCTTTTTTTTTTTAAACATTTTAATAGGTTAAACGTTAGATTAACAGCTCGGAATATACGTTACTTTGACTAGAAACACTGGAGACCAGAAATGCAAAGCATTCTTTAGGTTAAAGGGATAGTTCACCCAAAAATGAAAATTTGATGTTTATCTGCTTACCCCCAATGCATCCAAGATGTAGGTTACTTTGTTTCCTCAGAAAAACACAAACGAAGATTTTTAACGAAAACCGGTGCAGTCTGCCAGCCTTATCATGGACGTGAATGGGCACCAGACCTTTAAAAGTAAACAAAAACATGCACAGACAAATCCAAATTACACCCTGTGGCTCGTGATGATACATTGATGTCCTAAGACACGAAACGATCGGTTTTTGTGAGAAACTGAACAGTATTTATATCATTTTTTACCTTTGATACACAGCCACGTCCATCTGTAATGTGCACGAGTTTGGCATCAGTCACGTCACATGAGCACGCGCTCTGTCGTAGAATACGCAAACGCCGGAAGCGATCTGTCGCATGTATACGACACTCATTGTTTACACAGAGCACAGAGATTGTGGGTATAGCGGCTATTCAAAATGGTAATTACTTGAGCGTATCCTGATTGTTTAAACTGATTTAAAGCTAAAAGATTACATTAGTTTGCGCAAACTCATCCGGGACTTTTCACTGATTTCCCCTTACGGCTTTTGCGTATTCTACGCCAGAGCGCGTGCTCATGTGACGTGACTGATGCCAAACTCGTGCACATGACAGATGGACGTGGCTGTGTATCAAAGGTAAAAAATGATATAAATACTGTTCAGTTTCTCACAAAAATCGATCGTTTCGTGTCTTAAGACATCAATGTATCATCACGAGCCACAGGGTGTGATTTGGATTTGTCTGTGCATGTTTTTGTTTACTTTTAAAGGTCTGGTGCCCATCCACGTCCATGATAAGGCTGGCAGACTGCACCGGTTTTCGTTAAAAATCTTCGTTTGTGTTTTTCTGAGGAAACAAAGTAACCTACATCTTGGATGCATTGGGGGTAAGCAGATAAACATCAAATTTTCATTTTTGGGTGAACTATCCCTTTAAGAGTCAGACGTGACGTACACATTCAGGAAAAATGTCTATAAACAGAGGCTCACATTCCAAACAAAGATGCTGCATACATACTGCTGCATAAGTTTTTTTTTTTTTTTTAATTAGTATCATTTCAAAATTTGAAGCAAAAACAGAATGCTCTGACATTAGCTTTGACATCTAAAGACATCTAAACGAATCCTATTCACACTGACAGCAGGTGGCGCTTATGGAACAGCAGCAGTATAGCGTTTCCTTGGTTATTGCTGTAAACAAAGCAGCACTGCTCCTATGAACACTACTTTAATCTATTATACAGAGGCAAGATGAAAAGAAAAAAAAACATCTGAACTTTACCTGAATCATCACTTATTTTGATTGATTTTTCAACCAGCCTGGGGTGTCTTTATATCCCTAACAAACATGAAAGGATTGTCTTCTGGATATACATTGAGTTTAGTCTGGGAGATCCACTGTTTTGAATAATTCTCCTTTGAAGATCTTTTAAATACCGGAACAAAGCTTTTTGGATAAATATTTACTAGAAATGTTTAACATCCAGTTGTGAATCTCTTTGTAGAGTACTCATAGAAGTCATTTTAATTATCTTCAAAGTGTGCCAGTCTGAACTTTATTAAACAACAGAGCAAATGATAACAAAAAATGTTTTTTGCTAAGGTTTAATATTTGTGAATGGCTCTTTTAACTGGATAAAGCTATTATGAAATTTCACAAGCACATCTTTGTTTCCTCAAGATTTTCTTGGCATATATAGCCAGGTTTCAGTGGTATAATATTGTGCAACAAGCCTAACAGTTAATGATTGTTTGCAAATTCAAGTTAACATAGTAGCATATTGGATTGCTGTCATTATTTAAATCATCTGTTATGGTGTTGACTAACGCACTGCCAACTGCCATAACGGATTACCTTTTCCTAGTACTTCAGATCAACTGATTTGAGAACCACATCAGGGCCTACTTCTGTAAAACCAAATGCCATGATATTACCTGTTCTTCTTTTAGCTTCTACTTTAGAACCTAGCTCAAACAAAAATATTAAAAACAAAGATGAGGTTGTGAGGTTTCAGGCTGGTCCAGGGTTTTAACTAGACTTCCAAAATGTCTTTCTTTTGTGGTATTAATCATTCTGTACTCTAAAGATACTGGTTAAGGCTTGATATGATGGTGCCATTTAGTGTAAACGTGACTAAAAACGTCAGTCAAAATGCTTTCGGTTGACTGATGTCTATAAGAGATTTGTCTTTGTTCTTTTTGAAATGACGTGACGTGACCATAACCTCTCAGTGGTCTTTAAAGCTGGTAAGTTATGTGTTTTGGACTGCTGTTTTTAGAATATATGATTTAGGAATAGATTTGAGTGTTTCTTCGTGTTGTACAGCTTAAAGATGTCTTTCTTATAGTATGGCCGAATGTTTATAAACTTTCAGTGGAATTGCAAAATTGGAATGTATGCAAACAAATGGGCCCATTAAACTCTGGGAAGGACATCTCTCTTAAGAATGAATGTTTATGCCATGTGTGCTGCGACTGGGCCTGGATGCTTGTCTATGCTACTTTGCCTCCAACCAATAACCTGTATTTGTACAGGCGCCAACACTAGAAGATCTCAGCCACCTTCCCCCTGAACAGAGACGCAAAAAACTTCAACAGAGGATCGATGAGCTGAATAAAGAACTACAGAAAGAAATGGACCAAAGGTAAACCATGGAGAGTGCTATTTCACTTTATTAATGTATTTATGTGTTCTTTTTAAAATAATTTAAAGTGTTCCCTTAAAAAAAAGTTTTCTGGCTGAATTTTCTGTTGGCATAAAGAGCAGATTTTTTTTTTTTTTTTTTTTATTAATTTATTCACACTATCAGTCAAAAGTTTTGGAACAGTAAGTCTTTGCTCACCAAGCCTGCATTTATTTGATCCAAAGTACATCAAAAACAGTAAACTTTTGAAATATTTTTATTATTTAAAATAATGTTTGAAGATATTTTAAAATGTCATTTATTCCTGTGATCAGCATCATTACTGCAGTCCTCATTGTCACATGTTCCTTCAGAAATCAAGAAACATTTTTATTATTATTATTATCAATATTTAAAGCAGTTGAGTATTTTTTTTCTTTGAATAGAAAGATCCAAAGATCAGCATTTGTCTGATATAAAACACTTTGGTAACATTATACACTATAACATTCAAAAGCTTGAAGTCAGTGTAATTATTTTTGGAAAAGAAATTTTAGATTAATACTTTTATTTAACAAGGATGCTTTAAATTGTTCAAAAGTGATAATAAAAACATAATGTTAAAAATTCTATTCTATTTCAGGTAACTGCTGTTCTTTTGAACTTTCTATTCATATTTCTATTCATAACCTAAAAAAATTATACTCTGCTGTTTTCAACAATTAGAATGATTTCTGAAGGATTGTGTGACATGAGTAATGATGCTAAAAAATCAGCTTTGAAATCACAGGAATAAATTACACTTGAAAATGTATTCAAATAGAAAACAATTATTTTAAATAGTAAAAATATTTCAAAATTGTACTGTTTTTCCTGTACGTTGGATCATATAAATGCAGGGTTGGTGAGCAGAAGAGACTAACTGTTCAAAAACTTTTGACTGGTAGTGTATTTATTTATAACATTCACTTTTATTAATGTATTATTTATTTTAGTAATTTATTATTATTATTATTATTATTATTATTAATTGTGTTTTACTTTTTTCCCTGTTTGTCTGTTTGCAGCCATGCAGGCTCACAGCTTAAACTGTTTAAACCCTAGTAAACGGCTAGAGAATAATATCTCAAAATCATAATTGTCCTTATTACAGAGATGCTCTTAACAAAATGAAGGATGTCTATGAGAAGAATCCTCAGATGGGAGATCCTGGAAGTCTCCAGCCCAAGATATCAGAGACCATATGCAACATGGAGAAACTCCGCTCTGAGATCCATAAAAATGAGGTAACCTTCCCAGAGGATCAGCTTATTGTTGCAGTCTTATAAGGAAGAGCAGCCTCCGGGAATGTACATCTGGACAAATTTGACATAAAACAGCCGAGCGGCTCTGTGTGTCAGCTCCATCTAGTGGTGGAATGGACATAATGCGGTTTCCGCATAACATGAAATGCAATTTATCTTGAAGTTTCTCATAAGCCTTTGATTTGAACAGGTGTTTATTAGTAGCACAAAATATTTGGACCTGAATCACTCTTCACTGCTCTCTCTCTCTCTCTCTATCTCAGAGTTGGCTAGCAGAGGTTGAAGGAAAGCACGGATCCCGTAGTGAAAGACGGTCCAGTGCAGATGTTAACCACCACGCACCCCACGGCAGAGAGAGGTCTGCATTTCCTGATTACATTATCTACATTCTCAAGACAGACAGACTAATATGTCTGGTTTACAGCTGTCTGTTTTATTAGGGTCAGGCCCTTGTAAAGACTGTTTGTAAATCTGCAAAGAAGAGCGGTTGAGCTGTTCCTGCTGTTTTTTGTAGATATAAATGATTCGAAAGACACATCAGTGGGATTCGAGTAGTCATGTAATTGGAATACCAATTCTAAATCATTAAATGCTAGGACAGATTGACTAAAATGTAATATTATAATATCACAAATAGACAGTAAAGATTTCTACAATGTTAAAAAAGATTTCTATTTCAAATAAACGCTGTTCTTTTGATTTTTTTAATATCTGTAAATCTTTAAATATTAAGCAGCTGTTACAGGAATGTGTAATATATTTAAAATATATTACAAAGTTAAAACTTGTTTTAATTTGTAATAATCTTACTGTTTCACTGTATTTTTTATCAAATTGATGTATAAGCATAAGATACCTATTTTTAAAACAACAAACATATTTTGAATAGTAGTGTACTTACTGAAAATTTTTATTTTTTTAATCTTTATATACATAAACTAAAAGATACATGTGATATCAATGGAACAGTAGCTTCTCATTATGTAGCATGGATGTTGTATGTAATGTCCGTACCTTCCAGTCCTATTTAAGTGCTTTGTGCCTCAACATATCACACCACTGCCTCTGAACATAAAGGCCACTTTAAAGCAATGTTTTTCTTCTTTCTTTCAGCCCTGAAGGCAGTTACACAGACGATCACAGTCAGGAGCATCGGTCTCCACCGCAGCCAGACCCACATGAATTTGATGATGAGTTTGATGATGATGATCCTCTTCCTGCTATCGGCCACTGCAAAGCTCTCTACTCTTTTGATGGTACAGAAACAGCTTGCATAAAATGTTCGTAGTTTAAAGGGATAGTTCACCCAAAAATGAAAATTCTGTCATTAATTACTCACCCTAATGTCATTCTAAACCCGTGTTGGTCCTCGAAACACAAATTAAGATATTTTTGATGGAATCCAAGAGTTTCTGACAGCATAGACAGCAAGAGTTCTGTCTAAGGACATCAACAAAATAGTCCATGTGAAATCAGTGGTTCAACAGTAATTTTATGAAGTTACAAGCTTTATGAACTTTATTCAACAAAGGGTGACGTGGAGCACAAGAATTGTTGAATAAAGTTATTTTAGTCCATGTTCTTGGTTCTTTTCTGGACCTTAAACATGGAAGGACCCTTGCTGTCAATGGAGGGTCAGAAAGCTCTCAAATTTCATTAAAAATATCTTAATTAGTATTCCGAAGATGAACAAAGGTCTTACAGGTTTGTAACAACATGAAGGTGAGTAATTAATGACAGAATTTTTATTTTTTAGGTGAACTATGCCTTTAATGGGGTCATAAATTGCAGTTTCAGGTTTTATATTACATTTCTCGAGGTTAGTTTTTGCGAAAATTGTCATTTTCAATATGAAACACTCAGTTTGAAGTAGCATTTTGAAGTTTCTCTTGCAGAAATTGAACTAATTGCACATTGCACCATATGTCATATACACCCTCCTTTACAGCATATCGTGTTTTGATACTCAATATGACAGACTGTTGTGAAATGTGTAAAACATGAAAACTTTAACCTTCAGTTGCTCAGACAAGTCATTAAAAAAGATGTAACGACTTTTCTATTTTCAGATCTGGGCATTTCAAATGGGTTCATGTTTTAAACTAGTTAATTTTGAATTCTGTTAACTTTCAGTATGTTTTTAGTGTCGAGTAGCCTCTTATATAAGTAACTATCAAGAACATTTTGATTCTCCATTTTATGACCTCTTTAAGAGAAGTTAAGCTCTGTTAAAAACATTTGCGGTATAATGTCAATTAAAACATCCATAAAAGCACAGTTGCATCGACCGGTTGCACCCACAGGAATTGCTACACAACTGCAATGACTCATTGTCTGCTAAAATAACTCACTTAAGTGCTTTAACATAAAGATTTCTGCTTTTGCACCTTCTAAAAAACCTTTTTAAAGAATTAGTTCACTTTCAGAATTCAGAAAATTTACTAACCCCCATGTCATCAAAGATGTTCAGTCAAAAATTAAGGTTTTGAGGAAAACATTCCAGGATTTTTCTCCATATAGTTGACTTCAATGGGAGCCAACAGGTTGAAGGTACAAATTGCAGTTTCAGTGCAGCTTCAAAGGGCTCTACACGATCCCAGCCAAGGAAAAAGGGTCTTATGTAGCAAAATGCTTGTCTTAGACTAGCTCTGTAATGCGCATCTAAGACTTCACACACATTATGTAATCACGTTGGAAAGGTCACGCATGGTTAGTTCTTCAACTGTGTACTTCGGTTCAAAAAGGTAGGGTAGTGCAAGACAAGCGTTTGTTTTTTTTTAGAAAATGGCCAATCGTTTTGCTAGATAAGACCCTTATTCCTCGGCTGGGATTGTGTAGAACCATTTGAAGCTGCATTGAAACTGCAATTTGGACCTTCAATTCATTGGCCACCATTGAAGTTCACTATATGGAGAATAATCCTGAAATGTTTTCTTCAAAAACCTTAATTTCTTTTCGACTGAAGAAAGAAAGACATGAACAACAAAGCAATTTTTGTGTCCTTTTATGTGAGTTGAATTCTTGTTGAAGTATTAAATGTTTGTTCCTTAGGTTCTAACGAAGGCACGTTGGTAATGAATGAAAACGAGGTGCTCTACATCATAGAGGAAGATAAAGGCGACGGCTGGACGCGGGTTCGGAAACAAGGCGGCGAGGAGGGCTACGTCCCCACGTCCTACGTGGAGATCACACTGGAGAAAAACAGCAAAGGTGCGGTCACCTACATATGACATCACCCACGGCAGCAGCGCCTAGTTATGACATCACACACGGGGGAGCGCGTGTCAGATTTACCGTGACTCATCAAGCGCAGCTCGGCTGACTGCCATATGCCTTTGTTCACCATGTGAGCCCAAGGACAAACACATACACACAGACACCCTGTCTAAAGTGACAATTTTTCTCTGCACTGTGACTTTGCGGCAGCAGAATAATCTGTAGAATTGTAGAGATTTGTATTGCTTTTATTCCATTTTTAAATTAGTGCCCAATGCACTGTTTTTAATCAGTTTTATACGGTCGGAGCAAATCTGAACAAAACGCATCAGCTCCTTTTCAATGAAAAAACTGTAAGCTCTTATGGTTTTATGCATGTTGAAACTAAAACACACTCTACTTGGAGTTATCTCTTCATTGTTTCAGTCCAATCGCAGTACGAGGATACAGTGATGTACTTCTGTCCTTTCACTTCATGCGATTCTTCTTTGAAGTTCACTTCCAGAACAAAAATGTACAGGTAATTTACTCACCCCCTTGTCATCCAAGATTTTCATGGCTTTCTTTCTTCAGTCGTAACATCAAAAACATTTCAGGATTTCTTTCCGTTTAGTGGACTATGGTGCCTGCAAGTTTGAACTTCCAAAATGCAGTTTAAATGCAGCTTCAATGGGCTCTAAACAATCCCAGTCAAGGAAGAAGCCTCTTATCTAACAAAACAATTGGTTATTTTCTAAAAAAAAATTACAGTTATATATTTTTTAATCTCAAATGCTCATCTTGTCTAGCTCTGCGTGAGCTCTGTGTATTCTGGTTCAAGACAGTTAGGGTATGTCGAAAAACTCCCATATCATTTCTCCCAAGTTCAAAATCATCCTACATCGCTGTTTTACCTTTTTTAGTAAAGGGAGTTTAATCTTCTTTGCACGTTCACTTTGTAAACACTGGGTCTGTACTTCAGCGATGTAGGACGATTTTGAAGTACCCTACCCTAACTGCCTTGAACCGGAATACACACAGAGTTCACACAGAGCTAGACAAGACGAGCATTTGAGGTTAAAGTGTGTAAATTGTCAATTTTTATAGAAAATAACCAATCGTTTCACTAAATTAATTACACTTCTTCCTCTGCTGGGATCATTTAGAGCCCTTTGAAGCTGCATTTAAACTGCATTTTGGAAGTTCAAACTTATGGGCACCATAGAAGTTCACTATATTGAGAGAAATCCTGAAATGTTTTCCTCAAAAAAAAAAAAAAAAAAAAATTCTTAACGACTGAAAAAGAAAGACATGAACATCTTGGATGACAAGAGTAAATTATCTGTACATTTTTGTTCTGGAAGTGAACTTCTCCTTCAAGTGTTATTTTCCTCATAGTAGCACCAAACCTCTTTCACTTCAGCTTTTCCTGTGAGTCCTTCTTTTAAATTTGTGACCTGAAATTAAAAGCGTATAATAAATACAATCCTCTAAAGTTGCAAATTGTGGAGCAGCACTCACTTGAGCTGGCTCTCTAGCGCCCTCTATCTTCTCTGTTGGTGGACCTGTCAATGACTCCTCTTCTTTTCTCTGTGGCTACAGGTTCCTGATTGGATGAGTGGGGTTCTGTGGTGTTTGGTGGACGGGACTCACTGCTGTGGGTCTGTTAGTGGGGCGGTGGGGCAAATTTAAGACCGAGATTGTGTTGGGGCAGGTCGCATGTTTGCATGCTGTTTGTGTCATGGCCATTAACATCATTCCATTGCAGCAGACGTTCCAGGGAATATCGGGGTGCACTGGGAGGGAGAGGAAAGATGCTCTTGAGCAATAACGGAGAACCCAAAAAGGGTCGTTGCCTGGCACTAACATATTCAGCGGAATGTCTGTCTGTTTGTACCGTCATCTCATGTTCATCATAACATGCTCCTGCATGAGCCTTTCATTCCTCATTCCGTTCTCATTGATTGACCCCTTATTAGGATTTAACCACTTTTTTGTCTCCTCTTATTCAACTACATTTCCTCATTGATGCATTCCATATTAACCATGAATAAGTCTCGAAAGCATGACCAATCAGAGTAGAGGAAGCATGGTGCTTCTGTAGCCCCACAGCAACATCCACCCACTGGCCCCGCCCCCTTTTGCATAGTCTGAGGCTGGAAGGAGCCGGATGCAGTTCTGCATTTGACCAGCAGGGGGAAGCCAACACCATATAAACAGCAGAGAAGCGCAAACGAGGACCTCTGAAGACCAGCCATCATCTCTGCCTTAATTACAAGCCTCTTTGTGGAAACTAAAGGCCTGTAGGGGTCTGACCCTCAGCTCTCTGCGGTGCTTTGTCCATTTCTTGTCCAACTGCTAGAAGAACACGCTCACTGCCTCCTAACAAAGGACCACACGTCTACAGAATCCGATCTCAAGTTGCGTGTATTTGTGAATGTGATTCTTACATATAAAACTGTGTATGCATATGGATGCATATATGCATATGTATATACCTAGTTAGTTTTTATTATTAAACTGTATGTATTAACATCTTTATTTCAGAATGAATGTTTTTTTTTTTGTTTTTTTTAACCGAGCGAGTGACTTTCAGGCTTTGCTTTTAAGATCCGTGCCGTAATCGCTTTGTAACCAGTTCTTCTTCTTGTCTGAACTCTGTTCTCAATAGGACCCTGGTCTTAACCGATGCACTTTTTACCCCCGTTGCATTTGAATTGGAATTTTAGGGAGTGAGTGATGTCGGATGTGAATGCTTTCTTGTGCGTGAATGTGTTGTACAGTAAGACTACGTTGACCACTATATACTGGGGTTTGTGTTGGAGCAAGAGCAACCGAGAAATAAATACCTATGTCTGTTTGTCTCGTTCATCTTTTCATTTCTTGAGTGTTTCACTCTGTGTTTAGCCTGATGTATATGGTGTTTTTTTTATTCCTATTGCGTAGTGTTTCTGTCTTGCAAATATTGTATTTGCAGTGCATGTGTTGTTGTAGATAATAGTTTTGTCAATAAAACACACACACACACACACACACACACACACACACACAGTTGTATATAGTTGAGATCAGAAATTTACATGCACCTTGCAGAATCTGCCACATGTTAATTAATTTAGCCAAATAAGAAGGATCATGCAAAATGCATGTTGTTTTTTATTTAGTACTGACCTGAATAAGATATTTCCCATAAACGACATTTACATATAGTCAGTAAGTCCCTTGTTTGTCCTGAACAGTTTGCCCCCTGTTCTTCAGAAAAATCCTTCAGGTCCCACAAATTCTTTGGTTTTTAGAATTTCTGTGTATTTGAACCCTTTCCAACAATAACGAACTTAAGAGCCAGGGGTGTAAACTTTTGTCCAGATTGAAGATGTGTACATTTTTCTTATTTTGCCTAAATACCATATTTCTTTCATTTAGTACTGGCCTTCAGAAGCTACAGAAGATACTTACATGTTTGCTAGAAGACAAAATAAGAGAAAATTACATTTACCCTGATCTTCAATTTTAAAAGTTTTCACCCCCGGCTCTTAATGCATTGTTTTTCCTTCTGAAGCATCAGTGAGGGTTTGAACCTTCTGTAATAGTTGCATATGAGTGCCTCAGATGTCCTCTGTGTGAAAATATGGATCTCAAAATCATCCAGTCATTGTTGGAAAGGGTTCAAATACACAAAAATTAAATATCTTATTCAGGTCAGTGCTAAATAAAAATAACATGCAATATGAATGATTCCTTCTATTTTAGTAAAATTAACATTTTGCAAATTCTGCGAGGTGTATGTAAACTTTTGATCTCAACTGTATCTTATGTTTTAGGCTCAGTAAGGCTGCATAATTTAATCAAAAATGTAGTAAAAACAGTAAAATTGTGGTATGTAATTACAATATAGTAAAAGTGCTTTATTTGAATATATTTTAAAATGTAATTTATTCCTGTGATGCAAAGCTGAATTTTCAGCATCATTACTCTAGTCTTTAGTATCACATGATCCTTCAGAAATCATATGGATGTCTTTATTTAGTGCTCAAGAAACATTTCTTATTACCAGTGTTGAAAACATTGTGCATTAATGCTTGCTGCATTAAAAAAAAAAACGCTTACTGATCCTTATATGTGACCCTGGACCACAAAACCAGTCTTAAGTCGCTGGGGTATATTTGTAGCAATAGCCAAAAATACATGGTATGGGTCAAAATTATTGTTTTTTCTTTTATGCCAAAAATGATTAAGAAATTAAGTAAAGATCATGTTTCATTAAGATTTTTTGTAAAATTCCTATTGTAAATATATCAAAATGTAATTTTTGATTAGTAATATGCATTGTTAAGAGCTTAATTTGGAGAACTTTAAAGGTGATTTTCTCAGTATTTTGATTTTTTTGCACCCTCAGATTCCAGATTTTCAAATAGATGTATCTCGGCCAAATATTGTCCTATCCTAACAAACTATACATCAATAGAAAGCTTATTTATTGAGCTTTCATATGATGTATACATCTCAGTTTTGTAAAATTTTACCTTATGACTGGTTTTGTGGTCCAGGGTCACATATTGTATATATTACAAATATGCTGTAAAAATGTGTAACAAGTAAGAAGCTTTTATTAGATATTTATTCAATATTTTCAGAATATTTCCTTTATGGGTGAATATTTACAGGTCAATAATACTTAATACAATATATTACACAAACTAGCCTTCACATGCGTACACTAGTGATGATTATGTGCATCTTTTCCCATGTGGGATTTTTAACATATCAACACTGCTTTGACCAATGGGCTTCATGATATTTCTAAGTGTACAAACTTTACTACCTCGTGTTCCTTCATAGCGCTGCAGGGTTGTCTTGAAGGTCTTGTCTTATCCATCACTTCATGTGTCAAATGACTGAGCACATCCATAGACTTGCCATGACGTGTTCTCTCTGCCTCTGGTGTTGTCTGTATTTCTTAGGGTGGATGATATATTGGAAATTAAATATATTCTACGTACCCTTCCTTTTTGTCTTGAAGGCAAAACTGGTACCTGACCAATTCATAAGTGTGGAGCACAGCACTCCTCTGGAAGTGCTATTGGTGCTCATGAATGGCTTCAAACTTGCAATCTGCATGTGATCTTTTGAAGCTCTCGTTCGATTATAGAACGTCCTTTTTTAGATGCAGATGATCTTTGACCAGACTCCACAGAGAGATTCAGTCTTTAATATGCATACAAAGTGTCTTTTTTCAGAGTTCTGTGTGTTTGACTGCAGGCTCCAGTTTTCTGGAGAGGGCTGTAAGGATGAGTTTGAATTTGTCGTATCGCTCTGTCTGGTCCACGGCCGCCCCTCTGCTGCCCCAGAGCAGACGCAACTGGAAATCAGTCCTCAAGATCTCCAACATGTCATCATTAGGTTGGAAATCTAGAAAGAGAGTCAAATGTCATTAAAAAAAATTATTCTCTGTAATGCTTTGTTTTCTTTGCACGCAAAAAGTATTCACATAGCTTCATGACATTACGCTTGAACCACTGATGTCACATGGACTATTTAATCAATGTCTTTACTACATTTCTTGGCCCATGAACGTGGTAGTTGTGTTGTTGTCTACACAGGGTCAAACAGCTTTTGGATTTTATCAAAAATATCTTAATTTGTGACCCTGGGCCACAAAACCAGTTTTAAGTAGCACGGGTATATTTGTAGCAATAGCCAAAAATACATTGTATGGGTCAAAATTATCGATTTTTTTCTTTTGTCAAAAATCATTAGAATATTAAATGTCATCAAGATCATATTCCATAAAGATATTTAGTAAATTTCTTACCGAAAATATATCAAAACTTAATTTGATTAGTAATATGCATTGCTAAGAACTTCATTTGAGCAACTTTAAAGGCGATTTTCTCAATATTTAGATTTTTTTTGCACCCTCAGGTTCCAGATTTTCAATAATAGAATATCCTAATCTATCCTAACAAACCATACATCAATGAAAAGCCTATTTATTCAGCTTTCATACTTTGTTACTCAGCTTTCATAGTTTGTTCATACTTTAGCTAATGTTAAATTAGTCTATTTTAAGGGGAGACACTGCATGCACCTGTCAAGTTGGAGATTTTGGGCTTTTTGGTGTTTCATAAAGTGTTTTTTCAGACTAGTGGAAAGGAAACACCCAAAAGACACTTAAGTGTTTCTTTTGTAGCACTTAGACTATTTGTGTCAGTAGATTTCAATTACAATGCATATTTTTAAAGGCCGTTTTCTCAAAATTAGTTTTTTCATATTTATTCCTGTCTATATTCTGAAGGTTTTTACAGAGGGATTTGTTCATATATAATTTCCTTGATTTTATACAACGTTTTATTCTACCAAAAATGGTAAAAAAAAAAAATTCTGTTCCAAGTTTTTTCTGAATTATGGAGTGACAAAATGAGAACCAAAATCCTCTCTGTAAAAACATTAGACATTTTTGTACTAGAAATGCATGCAAATTAAAGCATATTTCATTAAATAATTCCTTATTTGCATATTTAAACATAACATTTTATAAAATTTGTAATACAAAAAAATCTTCGCAATTATCAATATAATTAATTAACTGTGTAAGTAAGTGATAACTATTAGTTTTTTTGACCCTATTCACCTGCAGTGTCTTGTCCTAAATGTTAAAAATTATATTAGCATAGATTAACCTCGATTAATAAATGGTAAGCAATGTTTTTTGTTAAAGATCCCATATTGTAACATCTTTTTTTCTTATTCTTTCTTTCTAGTTATTTTAACATTACGTACAATTTTTTTTAAAAATGTCATTATATAATAAACCAATTGGTAATTATACCTTAAATACATATCACTGTAGTAGTGGCTTCATTGCGAGTCAGACATGACTAAAGTAATGCTAACTTCTCTAGGTAAATCATTATAATTTAGTAACTGCTGTAAAGGATTTCCAAGACTGTTTGAGAGCCATATTTAAGAGATTCTTTTAAAGAACCGGCTCATTAGAGTTGTTTGTGAATCAGATTGTTCATGCTGTGTATCTGTTTTGGTACACAAGCCTTTTACCTTTTAACTTCCTGAGGGAAGTCATGATTTAAAGGGATAGTTCACTCAAAAATGAACATTTTCTGATTCATTGCTCACCCTCATGTCATTCCAAAACTTTAAGACTTTTGTTAAGATACACGAATAAAGATAACGCATTGTGGTACTCTCATGAATACGCGTCGAAGACTGA
Source organism: Garra rufa (assembly GCF_049309525.1). NCBI lineage: Eukaryota > Metazoa > Chordata > Actinopteri > Cypriniformes > Cyprinidae > Garra > Garra rufa. Next base: position 32,045,123 of record NC_133375.1, on the reverse strand, counting down.
CCACTGATGTCACATTAACTATTTTAATGATGTCCTTAATATCTTTCTGGGTCTTGAACATGGTAGTTGCATTGCTGTCTATGCAGGGTAAGAAAGCTCTTGAATTACCTTGGAGGATCCGCTGTGCATTGCAGGTGTACGTGTCCGCATTACGTGCAATAGCACGAGCGCCTTCCAGGTGCCGGAACATGATTTCACAGCCTTGGTCGTTGTTCTCCCAGACGTCCATACCCTCAAAGATGACCGCAGGCCTCTCCATCAAAGTGAGCAGCGGCATTAGCAGCGGAACACTAGCATTGCTCAGTGGTATTTCAGCTGGAAAGACAAGAACAAGAACGTAACTAAAGGTGACCTACTACAGTGTGAAGAGTACTTTAAATGTTTTATTGTCAGAAACTCACCACTTCCTTCATAGAGTCCTTTGTAGAATGGTTTCAAAGATTTCTCATAAATAATAGCAGTCTGAGTGTATTTCCTTCGCAGGCTGGTCCACGTATGATCCAGTCTGGTAATCTGTTCATAGAAGAAAGGTCACAGATTAAAGACACTGCAGGAGGGGGGGAAGTCTCAAGCAAAAGTGGCAGCTAGAAAGAGCTGTTGGGTACCTGAGGCATATCCAGTGCTTTCATTATGGAAGAAAAGGCGTAAAGATCTCCCATGGAGTCTTTGAGCTCCAGGGCGACCAGAATGATTCGGTTTAGGGTGGCCGCTCTCTCCTCCAGACTTCCTGTGCACCCTAGGATATCCACAGCAACTCCAATCGCCATAGTGTTATGCCTGTTTAAGAAGAACCCAGCCGTGCATGTTAAATGTGTGGCCTACATGACTTTCATTAGTTTAGCTTATGTAAGATGTTCATGCAAGAGATCACTTGCAGAACAAAAATTTACAGACAATGTACACACCCTCTTCGTTCTTTCTTCAGTTGTAAGGAAATTATGTTTTTTGAGGAAAACATTTGAGTATTTATCTCTATATAGTAGATATGTATGGTGCCCCTGAGTTTGAAAATGCAGTTTAAATGCAGCTTCAAAGGTCTCTAAACGATCCCAGCCGAGGAAGAAGGGTCCTATCTAGCGAAACGATTTTTTTTTTTTTTTTTTTTTTTTTTTTTGTACAGTTCATATGCTTTTTAACCTCAAATGCTCATCTTGTCTAGCTCTGTGATGCGCATGCATACTCGGGTTCAATACAGTTAGGGTATGTCGAAAAACTCCCATCTGATTTTCTCCTCCAACTTCAAAATTGCCCTACATCGCTACAGAAGTACCAACCCAGCGTTTCCAAAGTGAAAATGCAAAGAAGATCAAACGCCCTTTACAAAAAAAAAAAAAGGTAAAACAGCAATGTTGAATAATTTTGAAGCTGGAGGAGAAAATGAGAAGGGAGTTTTTCGACATACCCTAACTGTCATAATCAGGAATACACACAGTTCACGCAGAGCTAGACCAAGATGAGCATTTGTGGTTTAAAAGTATATAAATAGTCTGAAACTGATCATTTTGCTAGATAAGACCCTTATTACTCGGCTGGGATCATTTAGAGCCTTTTGAAGCTGCATTTAAACTGCATTTTGGAAGTTCAAACTCCTGAAATGTTTTCCTCAAAAAACACACATTATCTGTACATTTTTGTTCTGGAAGTGAACTACTCCTTTAATATTCTCTGAGAGAGCTGTCTGCCCTTATGAGTCAGCAGAAATCTGTTTAATAGATCATGTGTTGACAGCAACTGTTTACCTTTCCATGAGGTCCTGCCGCAGCTGTCTCCCATGAGGAAGGGTCACCAGTTCCAGCCCAGAGGTCACACCCATTTGACCTTTTACCTCCTCTGAAACATTGAGTATCCTGGCAACCTGTAGCACAGAGCATTCACATCAAAGTAATTAACATTGAGAATCGAGAATCGAAAAGCATTGCATAGAAGCTCAGCTAAATTTGGACTGTGTGGGTTGGCTGATTTTGGTCTTGTGACTGACATCATCAGCCAGCTTAAAATTTAATTCCCACATACACAGACAAACAATGTGAAGCTGCTTTCAACAGCAGACTAGAGAAGTGGACAGTCGCATGTGTAAGAGGCTTTTCGGGTCATTTTTAATTGGATTCATCTACATTTAGCCCCTGCTGTTTGGCACAACTGTGGTCTTGTGCTCTGGTTGGCTGGAAGAACCAGTCTCCAACCTGAAGAATAGGCTGACTCATGTAATGAGATTGTAATTACAGACCTGTTGGTCAAGATTGTATTCAGTAAGTGGGTGTGGATGGCTGTCCCTAATTCGGTTTTCATCTGTCTTGAATTTCTCCTTTATTGTTGAATGCTTAGTTTTAGCCTTTCTTTTCCCTCCTTTTTTTTTTTTTTTACTAAAGCTGTCAGATTAACAATCTGTGATGGATAAGATCTGTGTTCTTAGAGAGACTATCTTAAGATTTCCAAATTAATCAACTTTTAAAATGGATTAAAATAGAAAGCAATTATTTTAAATTGAAATAATAGTTCGCAGTATTGCTGTATTTTTTTTATCAAATTAATGCAGCCTTGGCGAGCATTGCAAGAAGAGATCTTTTAAAAACGTTGAACAATCTTGCAGATCCCAAAGTTTGTATAAACTTAGTTCATAATTATTTTATTAAGCTTAAAATTACCTATTAAATATTGGCATTTAAGCTACATTACCAGTAATATATATTCCAAGTTTGGTATTTGGAAGATCTAGGTCAGTTAGTTTATTAGGTCTCAGGAACGATTAAATTTAATTGTACAATTAATGTCTAATGCATTTTAGCATTTCAAATTGTAGAGATTAAATTAAAGGATTACTCCATTTCCAAAATAAAAAATTCCTGGTAATTTACTCACCCCCATGTCATCCAAGATGTTCATGTCTGTATTTGTTCAGTCGCAAAGAAATTACGTTTTTTGAGGATAGCATTCCAGGATTTTTCTCCATATAGTGGATTTCAATGGTGTTCAATGATCCTAGCCGAGGAAGAAGGGTCTTATCTAGTGAAACGATTGGTTATTTTCTAAAAAAAAAAAAAAGTATAATTTATATACGTTTTAACCTCAAATGCTTGTCTTGTCTATCTCTGCAATGCACATGCATACTTTGGTTCAATACACTTACGGTATGTTAAAAAAACTCCCATCTCATTTTCTTCACAAACTTCAAAATTGCCTTACATCTCTGCAGAAGTACCGACCCAGTGTTTGCAAAGTGAACGTGCAAAGAAGGTCAAATGCTCTTTACAAAAAAAGGTAAAACACAGATGTCGGAGTTGGAGGAGAAAATGAGATGGGAGTTTTTCAACATACCCTAACTGTCTTGAACCGGAATGCACAGAGTACGCATGCATTGCAGAGCTGGACAAGACGTGCATTTGTGGTTAAAAACATTTTTTTTTTTTTTGACCAAACGTTTCGCTACATAAGACCCTTATTCCTCGGCTGGGATCGTGTGGAGCCCTTTAAAGATTTTTTACCTTCAGTCCGTTGACCACCATTGAAGTCCACTATATGGAGAAAAATCCAGAAATGTTTTCCTCGAAAAACTTAATTTCTTTGCGACTTAAGAAAGAAAAACATGAATATCTTGGATGACATGGAGGTTAGTAAGTTATAAGGAAATGTTTATTCTGGCAGTGGGTTAATCCTTTAATGTATCATTAACAATGAGTAATGGTGCATGTATAAATTAACATGAACCTAGAATAATAAATGCAGTTTCAACTGCTTGTTCATTGTTAGTTCATGACACCTAATGCATTAAATGATTAATTCACTTCCAGAATAAAAATTTCCTGATCATTTACTTACCCCTTTGTCATCCAAGATGTTCATGTCTTTCTTTCTTTGATCGAAAAGAAATTAAGGTTTTTAAGTTTTATAAGGTTTATAGTGGACTTCAATGAGAGCAAACAGGCTGAAAGTCCAGATTTCAGTGGAATTTCGATGGGCTCTTCAAGTTTAAGGGTCTTATCTAGCGAAAGATCATTTTCTAAAAAAATACAAATTTATATACTTTTTCGCCACAAATGCTCATCTTGCACTAGCTCAACTTCATGTGTTACGTAGTTCCTTTCCAATGTAATTATGTAATGTGTTAAGTCATTATAAGTCAGAAAATTACCAATTGTTTCACTAGATAAGACCCTTATTCAGCGGCTGGGATTGTGTAGAGCCCTGTGGAGCTGCATTGTAATTTTGGATCTTCAACCCTCTGGGTCCTATTGAAATCCACAATATGGAGAAAAATCCTGGAACGTTTTCCTCCAAAAACTCTAATTCTTTTAGACTGAGCAATGAAAGACATGATCATCTTGAATGACATGGGGATGAGTAAATTGGAGTGAACAAATTCTTTAATGTTAATGACTTGAAAAGAATAAATATTTAACAAATTTAAATTTGATGTTGACTTCAAAGGCTCATAATTAGTATTACCTGACAGTCTGCTTGCAGGATGTGTTTGGCGATGGTCTTTGGATCCTGACTGACGAGCAGCTCTTTGGCTTTCTTCAGCACTGTCATCTCCAATGGCTTATTCTCCACTGGTAGAAGCCGGAAGTTAATGTCACATGGTTTGAACGCTGATTCGGTTTCAAACACAGGTTTTTGGAAACCTTTCTTACAGTCCTGTTCTTTACCCACATCCTCCTCGTTGTCTTCCTCACTGTCGTTGTCTAGAGCCTCAATGGCATTATGGTAGGAGCTACGGTCAAGTTTAGCGCTAATATCACTTCTTAACTCCTCCTCAGTCTTTAGTCTCTCGACATAACCATTAGCTTGTGAGCTATTCATCTTTTCCCAATCAGCAGGGCTGCATGGACTCAGTTCACAGTAGCTTAGTTCTGGACTTGATGGGCTGCCTGACTGCTGCTGTTGTTGCTGGGATGAAGGTCGCTGTTTGTGGGGCTTTACTGGCGGAACTGGTGGGGAGAGGGTCTTCAGGCCTGGGGTGCGTGATACTCTTATAGAGGGAACCTTGCTGGGTTTAGGAGGTGGTTTGGGACACAGCTGGCTGTCAGATCCACGAATCGCCTCCCCAGGTTGGGAGTCAAAGGCCATTCTACGTGGCACTGTGGGGCTCAGAGCTGGCTCACTTCCTGTGCGGAAAACTGGGGATTTGGGGCACGGCTGGTGCTCCATATGCTGAACCGGGGCCTGGGGCCTACCGCCTGAAAGCAAAGGGATACGTTTATATGAATGATATCAGCTTTATTGAAGGATTAGTTCACTTCCAGAATATATATATATATATTTTTTGATAATTTACTCACCCCCATATCATTCAAGATGTTCATGTCTTTGTTCCTTCAGTCGCAAAGAAATTACGTTTTGTGAGGAAATTTTTCTCCATATAGTGGACTTCAATGGTGGCCAATGGGTTGAAGCTCCAAATTGCAGTTTCAGAGCAGCTTCAAAGGACTCGACACAATCTTATCCACGAAATAAGAGTCTTATCGTGAAAAGATTGGTCATTTTCTAAAAAAAAAAAAAAAACACAAATGCTCATCCTGCACTAGCTCTGCTATTTTACGCCATATGTAATCATGTTGGAAAGGTCACACGTGGTTAGTTCTTCGTCTGTGTACTTTGGTTCAAAAAGGTAGTGTGGGATGGAAAACATAATTTTCTACTGCAACTTTAGAATAGTCTAACATCATTGTTTTACCTTTTTTGTAAAGGCCGTTTGACTTTCTTTGCATGTTCACTTTGTAAAAACTGGGTCGGTACTTCTGCCTACGTCAAACGTGACCTGACCAATGTGACTATGTAATGCGTGAGGCCAAACTAGTCCAAGACAAGCATTTGTGGTTAAAGTATTTAAATTTTTTTTTTAGAAAATGACCAATCGTTTCACTAGATAAAACCCTTATTCCTCCGCTGGGATTGTGCAGAGACCCTTGAACCTGCATTGAAACTGCAATTTGGACCTTCAACCCACTGATCTCCACTGAAGTCCACTATATGGAGAAAAATCCTGAAATGTTTTTCTCCAAAAACTTCCTTGCCACTGAAGAAAAAAAGACATGAACATCTTGGATGGCATGAGTGTGAGTAAATTATCAGGAAAATTTTAATTCTGGAAGTGAACTAATCCTTTAAAGTAGACATGTTAAAAAGGAAGTTAAATTCAAAGCTGCATAGTTTTCTTTTAGCATTCTGCACACCAAAGCAGCTTCACCCCTCTGGTTTCTGACATGGACAGCAGAGCTGTGTTTTTCGCATAACCGTATTTATTCCTCTGACACAGGCATAAATTATCTCCATCCCCAGTTTCATTCTTCTCCACAGAGCTTCTTCAACAAAACATTTTATTTTGCATTTCAATCCCACGTCTCATTTCACACATTTAACGTTCAGTAAGCCAAAGTGAATTTCAAAGGGCGAAAACGTCAGCTTGACTTTGAGACTCACTTTGTCTTTGGCACAAAGTGAATGTGAGAAAGATGACTGGTTTTCAGGGCTGTCAGACGTGTGTATCACTGGAGGGTTGGAGGCGTGACGGGGTATCAATGAGGATGAGAGCTGACAGGCACTCACCGATAGGGAGAAAGCTCTCCGACTGATGGGTCTTCAGTGGCCGTCTCCTCTCCTGAACGTGGTTTAGACATGCCGGTTGACTTCCACACTTATCTTTGTTGCTGTGAAGGAGAAAGACAGGTCACTAAGTTTGTTCTCTAAAAGTCTTTTGAACTATGGCATGAAGTTTACACAACGTTTAATTGAGTTCATTTCAAAGGTCCAGTGTCTCAGTTAATGTTGAAGTAAATTATTTTGACACATTGTTTTGAAAAGTCAGACTAACACAACTTTCACTTATTTTTATGCTTACTGGTGGTAAAAATCTCTTTATATTAATGTGGTGCTGTCACATCGAGGACTGAATAATTGAAGATTAAGTAGTTCCACATAAATAATCCAAATTTAATCAGTATTAAAAATTAAAACTCACTATGTTCTAATTCCTAACAAGCTTGAATAATGCCTTATTTATGATAGGATCCTTATGTGCAAACCTGTCAAGGATATCCAAAATATTGCAGTGAAGAAATGTCGAGTTTTTGAATTACACTACAAGACCCAGTAGGTATTGAGAACATATAGGTTTTATTATATTGGATTAAGGACAATATGTGACCCTGCACCACAAAACCAGTCTTAAGTATGTTAGCACAGGTCTATTTGTAGCAATAGCCAACAATACATTGTATGGGTGAAAATGATCAATTTTGTTTTTTATGGCAAAAATCATTAGGATATTAAGTAAAGATCATGTTCCATGAAGATTTTTTTTTCTAAAAAAAAAAGAAAACTTAATTTTTGATTAGTAATATGAATTCCAAAGAACTTTATGTGGACAACTTTAAAGGCGATTTCCTCAATATTATGATTTTTTTTTTTTTGCACCCTCAGATTCCAGATTTTCAAATTGTTGTATCTCAGCCAAATACATCAATGAAAAGCTTATTTATTCAGCTTTCAGATAATGTATATATTCCAATTTCAAAAAATTGACCCCTTTGACTGGTTTTGTAAATTCATGACTAGTCACTTTTTAAAGCAGTCCTCAATTACATAATGCAAATGTATTTAAATTGTATTACTAGTATTGTTTATTTTAATGCTTATTTTCTATTTCAGAGTACAAACCAACCACAGATCAAGTTTCGTTTTACTTAAAATTGCTTTAAAAGATTGAATCATGAGTTAAATCTCTGTGATTTACTGTCTAGCCAAGTGTTGAAAATATGAAAGGAATGAATTATTATCCTCTCCTTTTGGGGGACAGCTAAATTGCATGTATTACAAATTATTGCCTAAATACAGATTCTGAAAGAGCCACATTATACAAACCGTTCAAAAACTAGAATCTGTAATTAGTACTTTGTCAATCCTTTAACGGCTAAAATAATGAATCCCTCTTATTTTCTCCAATACATTATTAAAAAGCCTTCCAGAATATATTCATAATAGTGTAAAATGCCATAGCATAGTCTTCCTCTCACCTGAGGAGGTTCCCACGGCTGAGGGTGTGATCCTGGGTGTGTCCGTTCATGATATTTAAACTCAGCCGTTTGGAAGTCAGACTCTTTCTCTCTGAGTATCCCGCCTCCACGCGTATCGATCCAACTCCGTATTTCTCCTCCAGGCATCTCAGTGGCAGAGCTCTGTTGATTGGCTGAAAGATAATTGCTCCGACAATCTCAGATACTGGCTCACGGTTGCCCACGTAGTATCGCACCAACGCTGGGACGCTGTCAAATCCCTCCTTCTCAAACAGGTACTGAACACGTGAGTAGGCCTCGTTCATGGCTACGACCCGTTTGTTGATTTTGAAGTGTTGAGGGGTGTTCTTCCACTGACAGGTCAGAACGTAGTTTCCCGGGCTGGACAGCGAGTCTCGGATCAGAAAGTCTCCATCTCTTTGAACCAGGTTTTCAGCCACCTTAAATTCAAACATACACACAATTTTTGTTATTTTTCTAGTCACTGTTTTCTCTCTTTCATATATATTTCCTTCCTCTTTACTTAAGAGTGTATTGCATGTTGGATCTTGGCCTAGATGTTAGTGCACATGCACATTTAGAAGATAGTTCACCCAAAACTGAAAATTACCCTGTAATTTACTCACCCTCAAGCCAACCTATGTGACTATGACGAGTACAATCGGAGTTATATTAAAAAATGTCCTGGCTCTTCCAAGCTTTATAATGGCAGTTGAGATACAATAAATTTCATCCATCCATCATAAAAAGTGCTCCACACAGCTCCAAAGGGTTAATAAGGGTGAAAGTGCATATGACAGTCAGTGGAAGCTAGAGACTACAGTTTATACATTTTACATAATTATATTTTTCTTACACAAACCGTCGATTTATTAACCCCTCAAGGCTGTGTGGAGTGCTTTATATGATGGATGGATGCACTTTATTGGACGTCAAAATCTCAACATCCATTCACTGCCATTATAAAGCTCAGAAGAGCCAGGGCATGTTTTAATATAACTCAGATTGTATTAGTCAAAAAGAAGAAAGTCAGATACACCAAGCATTGTAAACTAAGGTGAGTAAATCATGTTTGATGAACTATCCCTTTAAGTTGTGGTGCTCATGCAGTAGCTCAAACAAGTTCAAACACTGGACTAAACGCTTTTAAGGTAGTAAGGCTTTGTAGTAATGAATTTCTACACTAACTAACAGTCAAAAGCTTTTAGATAGTAATTTTTCATGTTTTTTTTTTTTAAGAAATCTCTTCTGCTCATCAAGCCTGCATTTATTTGAGCCAAAATATAGCAAACAATAGTAATATTGTGAAAAATGTTTACAATTTAAAATATTTAATTATTTCAATATATTTTAAAATGTAATTTATTGCTGTGCTCAAAGCTAAATTTACAGCATAATTTTGCTGATTTGCTATTCAAGAAACATTTATTGTTATTGTTATTACCATCAATATTTAATAGAGGGATTATAGAAATTAATATTTTTATTTAACAGGGATGCTTTAAATTGTGTAAAAGTGATGATAAAAACATTTATAATGTTACAAAACTTTTCTATTTCAGATAAATGCTGTTTTTCTGAACTTTATATTCATTAGAGAAACCTGAAAAAAATCTACTCAGCTCTTTTCAACATAATAAATGTTTTTTGAGCAGCAAATTACAATATTAGAATGATTTCTGAAGGATCATGTGACTGAAGTAATGATGTTAAAAAGTCAGCTTTGAAATCACAGGAATAAATAACATTTGTTTTTTTTTTCAAATAGAAAACAAAAAATATTTCAAAATGTTACAGTTTTTGTTGTACTTTGGATCAATTAAATGCATTATTAATATAATAATATTAATTTATGTGAGAAGATTAGATTAAAATAAGTTTATATGTCACCGTTTCATATTACTTCTCACAATATATGTTCATGTGGAGATCAAACACTAATAAATCTGTTAGCATGTATGTTTGGAGCAGTGGGGCAGCAGTGGCACCAGGAAAAGAGTCATTAAGTATGATTAGAATCTCTGAGTGTTTCATGACATTGTGCTAAACAGCTATTCTCAGGCCTTTTTTATGGTATAAAACAGCAGCTACAGGGCTTAGAGTTCACTTTAGTTACGACGGTTACGATGATGCATTGTGTTTGTCCAAATATGCATAGTTTCACGGGTTGCTGCCTGCCTTGTCATCTATTATTAATAAGTATTCATCTTTTACCATCTTTTTTTTTCACACTGACAAACAAAGCATTTACAGGAAACGCTTTTGAAAGCAAGCACAGGTCATTTCACACCACTGGTCATAAAGAGATGCATGTCGAATCAGTAAATGCCTGTCTTTCCTCTCCCCTTGTCTGTAGTTTGTTTGATTAACTTGAGCCGAGCAGGTCAGACTCGTCCAGCTGAAAGACTCATGGGTAAACACAAGCTGTAGTGCAGCACACATGCTGTCAAGGGTTTCGTGATAATCACAGGGTGTGTAGTGATCCAAGGACCACTCAAAAGAATCAGACTTGCTTCTGATTCCTTTTAGGAGTGCTGATGGATAGTGTAATTGTAGAGAATAAATTAACAATCAATTCTCACAAATATTTTGTAGCAGTTGCTCATGAACCTAATCTAAGGTCATTCATGGTGTGTTGAGCCATGATGGATACGTTTGTTCCTTTGTGACTGGTATATTTGTGGTGTAAGCAGTAGCCTGACTGTGGATGGAGGTAGTTCTGTTTATATCATACCGTTAAATAAATACACCTCGGGTCAAATAGCAGTCATGATTCATCACTATATTAACCACTCTTTCTCTGCTACAATTGTTGACGGATGAGTTGTCAGTTTCAGGGGCATATCCTGCAAAGGAGCATGGGAAAGAGGAGCCAGGGTACATGGTTTTCAGAGAGCGGATCTGTCGCTGTCAGCACTGTGATGTTTGCCATGATGAGAAACTGTTGACGGTTGTTTTTTGAATAAAGCTAAGTGTTAATGAACCGTTCAGAATATGGTGGTTAAAGGAGAAGTTCACTTCCACTTTCACGTCTTTCTTTTTTCAGTCGTAAAAAAAATAGTTTTTTGAGGAAAACATTTCAGGATTTTTCTCCATATAGTGGACTTCCATGGTGCTCCAAGTTTGAACTTCCAACACGCCTCAAACAATCCCAAATGCGGCTGTAAATGATCCCAGCTGAGGATGGAGGGTCTTATCTTTATTATTAATTTTTTAAATTACAGTTAATATGCTTTTTAATCTTAAATGCTCATCTTGTTTTGCTCTGCCTGAACTCTAACATACAGTTAGGGTATGTTGAAAAACTCAACTTCGAAAATGAATTCAAAATCGCTGCAGAAGTACCGACCCAGTGTTTGCAAAGTGAACATGCCAAAAATATCAAACTCCCTTAACAAAAAAGGTAAAACGGCGATGTAGAACGATTTTGAAGTTGAGGGAGAAAATGAGATGGAAGTTTTTTGACGTAACCTAACTGCCTTGAACCGGAAAAAAAAAACAGTTCAGGCAGAGCAAGAGAAGAGGTTAAAAAGTATATAAATTGTAATTAAAGAAAAAAAATAACCAATTGTTTCGCTAGATAAGAACCTTCTTCCTCGACTGGGATTTTTTACAACCGCATTTGGGATCGTTTGAAGCCTCATTTGAATTGCATTTTGGAAGTTCAAACTTGGGGCACTATAGAAGTCCACTATATGAAGAGAAAATTCCTAAACTGTTTTTCTCAAAAACATATTTTTTTTTATGATTGAAACAAAGACATGAACATCTTGGATGACAAGGGGGGTGAGTACAGTATCTGTAAAGTTTTGTTCTGGAAATGAACTTCTCCTTTTAAGCACAGTGAATTGTACTTGATATATTATTAGTATGAGTTAGTATGCTGTTTAACAAGCTATTTTAAGGTTCATTCAATTATTCAGTCCAGACTGCACATTTAGTGTTTCACTTCAGTGAAATGTTTTGTTTTCCGTGATCATGGATCAGGTCTGGGTGTGAAAGTGGTTTTTCTTGTTCTGGACAGGTTTGGCACCTGTAAACCAGTTCAAAACAAGTGTTGATCAACCATTAAATACGTTCTTAAACACACCATAGACATTAGGCTTTCCAAAACAAATACTTTCCACTTCTATATGCTTACTTGTTTTCTTATTTCTAGCATTTTATCATCAATATGCAGCAAAAGTAAACCCAAGCAAGTAAAATTGCATTAAAAAACATAAAATGAACATTTTGGAATACCAGACACTGCATTTGTAAGTTATTATTTTGCATAAAATGCCTGTATGCAAAAGTAATGTTAGTAAAATAATATAATGCATAGGTTTCGTCATTTTTGACAATTGTTTTTTAAATGTATAAGCTTAGTTTTTGGACACTGTAGCTTATGAATCATGATAATACAAAATATTCTATTAAGTAACTTGTAGTACCTTGTAATAAACATAGATGCATATGGTCTCAGAGAACGGTGATACTTCCATGGTACTTTTTGTAAATGTAACAAGTTAGCCATAAGAACATCTAATGCAAGTCATATCCTCAGTGCTTTTTCTTCCCTTAATTTAAGTATTACTGGCCAAAGCTCTAGCTGAAGCAAACATGGCCACATGTCTTTAATTCATTATCTTTTTCTACAAAGAAAGTGAATGTTTGAGTGCCAGATACAGGCTTGACTTCATTGTCACTTAAGGAGAGAACAGCAGAAAGATCTCTACTCTGCGCCAGATTCAACTTCTGAACAATATGGTAAGTGTACACATATATATTAAATCACCTTTATAATCCAAACATTACCCCATAATGATCACCCACCCCTCTCCCCGTCTTATGCCCAGGAAAGTTGTACCTGTCTAGGGATGGCTCCATGATACCAGGCATGGCTCCGTGGTTCCTCACTGCTCAGTTTCAGTTCTTCTTCTAGTTCCCTCCGAAGCTTCTCCGGTGGTCCATCCATGATGTACTTGTCCCGCGAAAACTGCACATAGATGGGTACAGAAGAGTACGTTAGAGCCATGTTGGCCCTTGATAGTATGTTAGTCTCTATGATTGAAGTATATGTGTATTAGTCTTTTATTAGTCTCCTCTCTTTTTCTATTCCCCTCCCTTCTTTTTGCCCTGTGACTCAGTATCTGACTGGCTGATGGATCCCGTGCTTCCTGTGCTGATCTGTTTACTGTGACGCATAAGTCCCTCCCTCTTCCTGTCTGTCTCCGCCTCCTTCAGCCGCAGGGCAAGCCGTACCTTTACCTGCACACACGCCCCGCTCTGAATCATCACGGACTTTCAGGTTTGTTGAAATATATGCATGTCGCCTTGTAGGGTTGTGGATTTCACAATTGAGGAATGTAAGAAGAGTTCTTTTTAGTAAGCTGTTTAAAAGAAATGCTCTCATAAGTCATGAGCTTTGATTAGTTAGAAGTTATACCGTAAATTTAATTGGTGATGTTCTTGATAAAGCACAGTTTGTTATCTTTCCCGTCAAGGTCTCAATAACACACTGTACCTCATTCATGTGAGCAGGTTGTCGGTGTAATAGAATTTAAAACAACTGGCTCAAAAAGCACTTTATACTCTGTTTCAACATTGATCCCTGTCCAACAACTGAAATAGACATTTTAATCCTCACAATATCCTCTGTGTCTTACAAACAGCACATGCCATTGTTTATCAACAAAGTAGGGGTTGTATTAATGCTCTTCTGTGACCAAATCAATCTGGTTATGTTTGGAATGGTAAACAGTAGTAGTATACTGTACATGTAATGTATTATGAATGATAAAAGATTTAATAGTTTATGAAACATAATGCATTGATGTTAAGAAGTGTACATACTAATTAAACAGCATGAGTAGTTCAGAGTAGTTGTAGTAGTAATTCAAGGTTCAGGGCAGTGCAGCATGTGAGAGAAATCTATTATAATGATCTAATTTTGGAAATTTCCATTGAGCAAACATGACAAGTCATGATGTGACATCCAAAGGCCCAGAGGTAAGAGTTTTTTTATTTGTGTTATAAACTAGATTTACAGTCCGTTTTATCACAATAGGGAAGAAAATATTATTTCAACTTCTGTTCTGATGACTTTAAATAAATGCTGTCCTTTTTTAACTTTTCCTTTTCTATTCATTAAAGAACATACAGTTGAAGTCCAAAGTTTACATACACCTTGCAGAATCTGCAAAATGTTAATTATTTTATACATCCACTTGATTCTTAATAGGGGAGAGTGGGGTGATTCGTGAAAGTGGGGAAGTTGTGTCACCCCTTGTTTCTAGGAAACCATAGAAATAATTGGTCATGTGACCACATACTTTTGAAGAGCCATCCAATTTATCCATCCCTCAAAGAAGAGAGACACATGGCATGAGGGCTAAGCACATTTTAGCTCAAAAAACTGTTTTTTTGCCTTTCAAAGTAAAATTTATATGATCAAGGTTTTTTGATTGTTGCGTCTGAACAATTATAGACATGTTTGAAAATATTTCACATTTGTTTTAGTGCTTTAGTAGGCTGCACAGTGAGTCTATACAGTTAGCATTATGTTAGCTCTAAACTGCGGGATCATGCTAGTCTTTCAAAATTGATGTGCCAAAGGGGCAGGGTTAAGTTGTGCCAGTGGGATGTTAGGTAATAGTCCGGATGTAGACCATCTAGACCAGGGCTGACCAACCCTGTTCCTGGAGATCTACCTACCTGCAGACTTTAGTTCCAGTCCTGCTCCAACACAGCTGTCTGTAATTGTCACATGCTACCTAAGAGATTAATTAGCTGGTTCAGAGGTGGTTGATTAGGGTTGGAGCTGAACTTTGTAGGATGGTAGATCTCCAGGAACAGGGTTGGGCATCCCTGATCTAGACCTACATACCCACAGGGGATAATCTGTGTGAAAAGATGAGCGTGCCTCATCAGTGTTTTATTTACCTGCTGTTTGTTTGTTTTTTAAGTGGCCTAAGTCACAATGGGATGTTCAGAAATGTTCATAAGAAAGTAACTTCTTTCCTATATGTTACATAATTGACAGACAGTGTTTTGTTAACAGGCAGCGTTCTGATTATTCACAAATATCATATATTGTGTATTTGAGTTTTTTGTGTGTTTTACGAAAGAGTAGAAAATATGATGCCAATAGTTTAGTAGGGTAACGATATCTAAATAAACCTTAAATGAGCAATTTTGTATTGAATTTGTCTTGATTTTATATAGCATTACAGTTCATGACATTCAAATGTTCTTTTTAACTTAAATAATCACTGGCACAATTTACCCCAATGTATTCTCCCCAAAGGCACAACTTACCCCGCACCGGGGGCAAGTTGTGCCACAAGACCACTTTTTTTCTGAAAGCTATAATTCTGAATCAGTTTATTTCAGATCCAAAGTTATTGTTCCCGGGGACGCACCACATCCTGAAATATATGTACATGCTTAAATTGGAGGGATTACTGGCATGGCTTCACTATAAAGTCACTTTGAGTAAAAACTGGTGCAACTCACTCCACTTTCCCCTACTGTACTGTGTTGTTACCTGAATAATACACAGATGTGTCTTTTTTTTTTTTTTTTTTTTAGTGGTAATTGTTCACAAGTCCATTGTTTGTCCTGAACAGTTAAACTGCCTGCTGGTAAAAATTCTCCAGGTCCCACAAATTCTTTGGATTTTTAACATTTTTATGTATTTGAACCCTTTACAACAATGACTGTATAATTTTGAGATCCTTCTTTTCACACTGAGGACAACTATTACAGAAGGTTCAAACACTCACTGATGCTTGAGAAGGAAACATGGTGCATTAAGGGCTAGGGTGAAAACTTTAGAATTTTAATATCAGAGTAAATTGAACTTATTTTGTCAGAATATTTTTTTAATTTAAAGATCAAATAAAACTTATTTTGTCTTCTCTCTCTCTCTCTCTCTCTCTCTCTCTCTCTCTCTCTCTCTCTCTCTCTATATATATATATATATATATATATATATATATATATATATATAGGCAAAATAAGAAAAATGGACACATCTTCAGTCTTTTCAAAAGTTTACACCCCTGCATCGTGTTTCCTTCTGAAGCATCAGTAAACATTTGAACCTTCGGTAATAGTTGCATATGAGTCCCTCAGTTGTCCTCAGTGTGAAAAGATGGATCTCAAAATCATATAGTCATTGTTGGAATGGGTTTAAATACACAAAAAATACACAAACCCTAAAAAATCTTACAGATGCCAAAAATTGAAAACTTTTTCAACATGTGCTAGTCAACCCTGACCAGTATTTGACTGAAGAATTTGTTATTGTGTTCATTATTAATATTTCTATCTATGAGGCTGTCTTTTTTTATAGGGTTTAAGCACTTTGTGGTGTACCTAACATACCTTTAAACATGGAAAGATTACTATCATGGTTTATTGCTTTATCGACCATGAAAGGATGGATTGCATTCTGTTCTTGTGTAATAGCCATGGCTAAAAAGAGGCTGTTCCATATTTTAGATAGGGGATTTCAAGCGTATTCTTGTGTTTCCTTCTTTTTGGTTAAGTGCTTGGAATGCCAGCTATGTGTGGTACCCAACCTCAGAGACCTAAAGTGGTACCTTTTCTGCTCTAGCTGGTAGTTGTACGCAGTGGGTAATCAAGCACGGCACTGCAGCGTAACCCCAAGCTAAATCTGTGCGTGAGGGGAAAATTCCCAGCAGGACTCCTCGCTTCAAGCTGTGGTCTATTGAGTAATATGTCAAATAAAACTGATGTAAGGGTAAAGGTAATTAGAATTGATGAGTGTCTGTCAGTGTGTGTGTGTGTGTGTGTGTGTGCTCAATAGTGGAAACTTCTATTGATATGACGCTGTTTGATTTAATTAAGTCAGCTACATCATTTAAACACGATGTTGTGTATTTTTATTAACAAGTTCCATATTAGTGTGTTGCTTAAGCTTTTATGGTTTGATGATCAAGTGCTTAGGCTTTTCTTAAACCTGCCAAGACATTTGAGTATGACTTAGAGTCCTGGTGTGGTGTACAGTGACATAAATACTCATAACAAGTTATGTCATCAAAACATATGCTATCTAATAGAAACTAGAACCTGGTGGATTACTGAGGACTCTTGTATTAAAGAGCAGTGTTTATAATATTATTTTAAATCTAAGTGGAAACGCTATGTAATCATGTGAAAACTCACTATACATTTCATGTTTTTCTAGGACTGACAGTAGCACATAAGCTACTATCAGTTTTCTGTGGTGTTGAGAAGATGCTTAGCTGTCAGTTTCTCTCTTTCTCTCTGTCCATTGACCCACAGCCCAAGCAGTGCCTGTCAAGCATGTCAAGCAGTTATTAGGATCTTACTGACCACAATCTGTCACTGTGGTCCACCACAAACCACTGCAGACAGGCCTGGCAACGCTGGACATCTTTAAATCTGACAAAGACCTTGTATTTTGAGAGAGGACAAAATGCCAAGTTCTGTCATGAAACTCTAGATGCTGCAGGCTGATGGGTCCTTAATGCAAACTGATGATATTCACAGTGTTAAACTACTTGGGACAAGCTGATTGGTTCATGTTGCATACGCAGCCAATGAGCTTGCAGCTTTGCATTTGAATAGCTGGTCAGCATTCACTAGAGTATTTTGCGGTACCTCTGAAACCCTTCACCTTCCCCAGCACCACCTGTAAAGATCTGCTACGGGTTATTATGCATGCTCTTTGTGCTGAAGTAGTATGTCTTAATTACTCATAGCACTCTATCCATCTTTTCACACTGAGGACAACTGAGGGACTCATACGCTCATATGCTCATATAACTATTACAGAAGCTTCAAATGCTCATTGATGCTCCAGAAACAAACAAAAAAAAATACATTAAGAGCTGAGGGGGTGAAAACTTTTAGAATTTGAAGATCAGGGTAAATTTCACTTATTTTGTCTTTCGGGGTAACATGTAAGTATCTTCTGTAGCTTCTGAAAGGCAGTACTAAATTAAAAATATGACATTTAGGCTAAATTAGACAAATTTACAAAAGTTTACACCCCTGGTTCTTAATGCATCGTTTTTTCTTCTGGAGCATCAGTGAGCATTTGAATCTTCTGTAATAGTTGCATATGAGTCCCTCAGTCGTCCTCAGTGTGAAAAGATGGACCTCAAAATCATTTTTATAAATTCAACTATTATTTACTTGTGAACTCTATGTAAATGTAAAATATAAGTACATTTCCCTCATATTTTGGTAAAATAACCAATTTTGCAGATTCCGCAAGGTGTATGTAAACTTGACTTCAACTGTAATAAGAACGATCATTTAAATTATTAGCTTTGATTTGACACTTAATATTTGATATGCAAGGTTTAAAATAGCCTTTTGGCTTGGCCATATTCAAATTATGTTCTTCATTTTTTAGTAATGTGAATAGATTCACTAGTATTTATTTATTAGGCACAATGTAAAGCAAAATACTTAATATGCTCTTAAAAATAACAAGGCACTCTGTAAATCAATTCATAAATGATTTTAAATTATTACTTCATTTATTTATAGTAACATTTATTTAATTCTATTTATTATAGGGTTATAAACACTTAGCTTTACTCCGATGACATCTAATATTACTTTAGGGATGCACCGATACCAATTCGGTCGATAAAGCTTGCGCGTTTTGTCAGTAAAGCCGGTTCTGTAATCAGCGGTAAATGCCATCAGGTGAGTGATTTCACGTTGAGCCATATATACTACACACAGCCGTTGTTTACCGACGAGCTGCGCATAGCAATGTTCATTATCAGTGTGAATGTGCGCAGCTCGTCTGTAAACAACGGCTGTGTGTAGTATATACGGCTCAACGTGAAATCACTCACCTGATGGCATTTACCGCTGATTACAGAACCGGCTTTACTGACAAAACGCGCAAGTTATCGACCGATACATATCGTGCATCCCTATATTACTTCATAGAACATTCGACCTGGATTCGAAGTGGATAGCCAACAGTTGATTGCTGGGAGGGGTATAAATTCGCAATAAGATCTCTTAATTTTAGCCTCTGAGTAACTGATTTGTGTTGGGAAAGCATCTCTCACACACATATGACTCTTTTTTTCTTTTTTTGAGCAGCTAGTGGATAATTCTCGCCGATTTATCCTCATGTCAACTCTGTCACTGATCATTCAATAGCTTTAAAACCACAAAATGTTTTTAGAGGACTCTGAAGGGCATTTTTTAGATGGTCAGGTATTATGATTACTTAAAAGGCTGTAACAAACCCGCTGAATTAAAGAGTGGTGCATTTCTCTGAAAGCAAACTATAACTGGGCTTATTAAACAGAATTTATTCAAGTCATGCCACGCGACGGACAGTTTTCCCTTTATATGGAGAAGCTTCTAAGATCCTTACTATGTATAGAGACTGACAAACCCAGGCCACAGCGGGGACTGAAATACACTCTGATGCCTCTGGTATTGTAGTGAGGGACGGGCGTTACACCCTCTCCATTTAGACAACAGCGAGCCAAGCCAACACCCCGCAAGCCACAAATTACAGTGACCAGACGACACATACTTTTACCCTGGCTGGGAAAATCATCCCAAAGCACTTGTTTTTGCTTGGTGTCTTCAACTGTATTACACAATACGGTGACTTAAACAACTAACCAAAATAGAGCGTTTAGTAAAAACATATGAGCGTGAGACTGTATCTGGTTGTGCTGGATGCTAAAAAATTTTGGACCTCATGTTCACGTTTTAGATTTTATGACTGCATTGTGATTGCATGCCAGCTGAGGTGGTGTTTATCTGGCATGGCCATTGCATTCATTCTGCACTACGACATCGTGGATCCATTTAGAGGTGCACTGAGGCCGTAAATGTTTAAAAATAGCCAAAGCTCAATTGCTCGAGCAGCTCGATCGCAGCATGACGAATAATCCCTCCATCAAGCAGCGGCGTAGACATATTTGTGCATCAAATCAATCACCTCTACTTTTAGTTGTAGCCATTTATATATTGCCATTTATATCTTCACACATCTGAGAGGCTTGCTAAGATTCTTCTTAAATACTGGCATGTAGTTTGAGTATGAACTGTAATGAAGCATTAGGATGTATTGAATAAAGGTTCAAAGGTCTCACTGGGTAAGTGCAGAGCGCAGGTTAGCTATCGACAGGAATATGGGCCGCATGATGACGATATATGAGACACTTTGCAGTTAAGTCATTTAGAAAGTAGTCTGTAGTAGTTTGTGACTGAGTGACTAAGCTCATATTAGATCATATTGGCACACGTCAGAACTGACTGTTCTCATGGCTTTTCTGGTCAAAGATGTTGCGCTCAAAGCGTGAGTTTGTATGAGACTGACTTCTTCGCCATTGTGATCGAAACTAGCAGGACAACTAATCCGATGGTACATGTAGATAGTTAGTCATACTTGTATTAATGATTAGAGATTTGAACTCCATTTGTGCCACAGACATGAGTAATACCTATAATGTTGCAGCTTGTTGAGAATTAATTATTTTCTAAGTGGTCTGACTTTCAATAGCTGGACGATAAAAGAGGAAAATTACGCAGACTTATGGGATCTTAGAAAGCCGAACGTCATTTTACCAAGTCAGACATGTTCTTGGATCAACATCCTTGTTGATCCTGGAACAATATCCTAATCAACCAATCAAAATTTGAGGGTTAAGTTCAAGCAAATGTCTATTTTAGGCTTACAACAAGGGTTGGGTGCTTCTACACCCTTGTATATAATTTCCTTCTGATTTTTGGGATATGTTATGGGTAGGGTTAGGTTTAGGGGTAGGGTTAAGGTTAGGTCTATGTTTTTGGAATGTTGGCAAGATCACCGCGACCCGTTAAGAAAAATCTTAGTCATACCTAGATAAAGCGATGTGCTAAAAATGACTCTGAAAAGCTTGGCGTCCTCACATTGTGGAGGTGACTTTGCATTTATAAGCGTCACTCACATTAACACATAAAATGTAAAAGTCTTATTTCCTGCTGTTTCCTTTGGGGGCTTGAAGGATGGAGAACCCCTGTCTGAACCCTGTAGGTTGAGATTCCCAAGTGGCTCAGCGGGTCATTAGCGGCCTCTTATGTGCAGGACAATCGACCTGGTCTGGGCTTTGGTGTTGAGTCACACCCTTCCTGACCAGAGTAAACAAAGAGGGCCATCAAAGTGTCCCATCACCCTCTTGAGACTTTAAACACAGGACCTCTTCCTCTCTTATCTCACCCCCATCACATTGTCCATTTAGATGGTCCCTGGGGTGTCTGCCATCGTCATGTATTCCTGGACAGGGCAGGACAAATCTTAGCTGAAGTAACAGACCATGAGTCTGAGGATGTGACAGATGCTCATGAAAGATTTATGGTTCTTTTGAAAGTTATTCAAAATACACATTTTTGGTGCAGCTTAGGGATGGAAATCAGCATAAACCTGGCTATAAATATTATACTATACCTTTTGTCTTTTTTTTCCCCCATATATTTTTATTAATTGCTACTATATGTGACCCTGGCTCACAAAACCATTCATAAGGTTTTTTTTTTTTTAATCTGAGGGTGCAAACAAAAATCTAAATACATACCACAAAACCAGTCATTGCTGAATAAATAAGCTTTCCATTGATGTTAGGATAGGACAACATTTGGCCGAGATACAACTATTTAAAAATCTGGAATCTGAGGGAGCAAAAAATAAATAAAAAATACTAGGAAAATCGCCTTTAAAGTTGTCCAAATGAAGTTCTTAGCCATGCATAATACTAATCTAAAATTACATTTTGATATATTTATGGTTATCTATTACAGTATCTAACTTAATATTGCTTTATATTATGTTTGTATGATTTTTTTTTTGACATCACAATATACTATAAATATTCTTACACCAGTTTATATATGTTATTATTGTTCTAATTAGTTTATCTTTTTAAAATGATATATCTAGTTATATATATTGAAATATAACTTTGGACCACAAAACCAGTCATAAGGGTATTTTTTTTAGAAATTGAGGTTTATATATAATCTTCAAGATGAATAAATAAGCTTTCCATTGATGTATGGTTTGTTAGAATATCTGGCAGTGATAAAATCTATTTTAAAGTCTGGAATCTGAGGGTGCAAAAAAATCAAAATATTGTGAAAATCGCCTTTAAATGAAGTTCTTAGCAATGCATATTACTAATCAAAAATTAAGTTTTGATATATTTACAGTAAGAAAATGTACAAAATATCTTCATGCAACATGATCTTTTCTTAATATCCTAATGATTTTTGGCATAAAAGAAAAATCGATTATTTTTGACCCACACAATGTATTTTGGGCTATTGCTACAAATATACACTTGCTACTTAAGACTGGTTTTGTGATCCAGGGTCACATATAAGAATATTTATGCAGGATGTCATAAAGTCTCAATACCTTGACTTTTCCCTCCATTCTTCTTGTATAATAATCTCGTCAAATTGTATCATACATTGCGTGGATCAGCAATGCATCTTAGTTTTAGAAATAAACTAGATTCTCACAAACCCCTCTCTCTCTCTCTCTTGGTCACTTTCTCATTTAATCACATTCTCTCCATTTCAATCTATGATCCCCCAGCCCCCTCATTCCATTCCAGTTCAGTCCCAATCAGCGTGGCCCAGCCCTGGCTTTGTAAGGAGGGCAGAAGGGGAGATTAGGGCCTGGGGCAGCTGTGCTGGATCACTTTGAACATGGCCTCTTTTTAATGTTTCCTCAAGCGTGCTCAATTTGTTGTACAGCAAAGGAGAGAAAAGAGGGGGAAAGATGGTAAAGTAGGGGATACGCTTGTCCTGGGGACTCAAAATTGCTGGAAGCCATCCTGTTGGAAAGGAAGGCCTAGAGAATGCCTTGAAGTCTTATGGATTGCTTGAGGAAGAATTCGAGAAGATAAAACTGACAAAAACAAAACTGTTACAAATTTCGCCAACTTTTTTGTTGTTGTGCTCAAATTATACAGCTTTTGTTTTGTACACTTGTAATGCAGACAACAAAATTTTGAAAGTCAAAACTATTGTTCATGGTCTGATTGTGAATGATTCAGTGCACATTACTGCAAGAGAAAAAGGAAATAATTTTTCATCAGAATGTAATAGCTTGCTCTGACTCAGGAGGGTAGTTGTCCTCCACAGCTGACTGCTCTCATTCAGTTTTGACTCTGTTCTGGTATGCAATGCTCACTTTTCAATGGATAAATTCTTAAAACACTTTAGGCTTTTTTTTATAGTGCAGAAGAAGTAGTTGCTTGGTCACTCTGCCAGTTGCTGAACACCATAAGTGCTTTCCAGAATGATGTTTTTATTCCCTGATCCAAAAACATATTCTTTTATCACAGACAGGAGGTTGAAATGTTTGGTGTTGACTAAAGGGTCTGTGCCAGGCTGTGTCAGCACCTCTCCAGCAACCTGTCAATCAGACAGACTTCCCGCTGTCCCACTGCTCTGCTGAGCTTTTATTTCTGCCATAGCCATGATACTTCTGCTGTGTTACACTGTCAGCGTGTGGGGGAACCTCTGCTGCATGTCCAGTGTGTGTATGTGTGTAGGAAGTGTTAGAGAAAAGGAGACATGATTCATTTCAGTTAATTTTAGTGAACTAATTTGTTTGGGTGTTTCAAAAATGAATCACTGATTTGTTTAAGTCAGCACTCAAAAGCCTTCTTGCTGTTTATGTATTCTAGTTTGATGCTGTCATTGTAATTAGGACCCTTTTTTGCCACTTATAATTATATAACCACATCTTTTCAAAATCAGTTGGGTTGCTTAAACAACTAGTTCACTAATTATCTTAAGCAACCCCTATGGTTTCACGTTCACCTGTTTTTTGTTTTTACATAAAATACACGGATTAAAGGAATAGTTCACCCAAAAAATGAAAATTATGTCATTAATTACTCACCTTCATGTGAGACCTTCGTTCATCTTCGGAACACAAATTAAGATATTTTTGATTAAATCTGAGAGCTTCCCGACCCTCCATAGAGAGCAACGCAGCTGACACGTTCAAGGCATGCATCGTGGTACTTTCATGAATGCATGTTAAAGATTAATGTGAAGAGAAGAAATTGTTAAATAAAGTTGTTATTTGTGTTTTCTTTGTGCACAAAAAGTATTCTCGTAGCTTTATAAAATTTGAAGTTAAACCATTGATATCACATGGTCGATTTTAAGGATGTCCTTACTACCTTTATGGGCCTTGAACGTGGTAGTTGCGTTGCTGTCTATGCAGAGTCAGAAAGCTCTCAGATTTCATCAAAAATATCTTTGTTTGTGATCCAAAAATGAACGAAGGTCTTAGAGGTTCATAACAGAGTAAATAATGACAGAATTTTCATTTAATTTCATTCAAAAATAGCAGGATAAAACCAAAAAATGAAACCAAATGCAGGAATCTTAAGACAGTACTTTCAACCTGATGGCATCTTGATGCTCAAAAATCAAGTGCCATAAAGTTTTAGTCCCACACTAAATCATTAAAGAACCGACTCAGAAGAACGATTTATTCGACGTTCATTAGTGTCCATGTCTGTCAGGTGTTAATATATGTCTTTGCTAAACGCGTAACCCTGTTTATTTAAGGCTGACTTGTCACGGTTTGAGTTTCAAGCCTCTACAGTGTGGAAGACATTCACAGCTGTACCGTACAGTACACGCCACCCTCCTTCCCACAGCTGCCCCTCACACTGACCAAAATAAAGCCCTCAAGTTGTTTTCACCATCGAGAAATTTACTCAGAAGTCGCCCGCTGCCAGATGAAGCCTTCTATAACTGAAGCCGTTCTGTGAGAAACTTCCTCTCGAAAGAAAGAATCCATACAAGAAGTACCAACACTGCCCTCTCTGTCCTTCTAACTCCCATTGACCCCCCAACACCATCGAAGAGACCGGAAGTCTCCATGACAACCTAGTGCTATTTTTAGAAACAAGCCCAAAAAATGCGGACCAGACCCGAATGTTTTCAACAGACGTTCAAACCCTGTGAGCGAGGATCCGATGAGTTGGCCGGCCAGACGTGAGAAATAACAAACATGCTGCTATTTCTGGCCTATTCGGTTTTAGAATTTGAAAATATAGACTGTTCTGATTAACAAGCCAGGAATCTGTCAACAGTCATCACGCAATTTGCATTCACACTTATACTTTTTCCTGAAACAAAGGGATAGTTCACTCAAAAATGAACATTTTGTTATTAATTACTCACCCTCATGTCATTCCAAATCGGTAAGACCTTCGTTCATCTTCGGAACACAAATGAAGATTTTTTTTTTTTTTTTTTTATGAAATCCAAGAGATTTCTGACCCTTCATAGACAGCAACGTAACTGAAATCTTCCCAGGTCCAGAAACATCATAAGGACATCTTTAAAATAGTCCATGGGACATCAGTGGTACAACCATAATTTTACGAAGCTATGAGAATACTTTTTGTGTGCAAAGAAAACAAAAATAATGAGTTGGTCTCTTGATAATGGCGGAGGACAGTGACTTGTTGAATGTCAATATTTTTTAGTATTTTAGTATTCTCTTAGCTTCTTAAAATAACCGTTGAACCAGTGATGTCCTTAGGACGTTTCTGCACCTGGGAATATTTTAAATTTAATCAAAAATATCTTAATTTGGAGGCCTTACAGGTTTGGAATGACATGAGGGTGAGTAATTAATGACAGAATTTTCATTTTTGGGTGAATTTTCCCTTTAAGCTATACGTCTTTTCAGTTTAAGCACTCCCTGGGAATTTAACCCATGACCTTGGTGTTTGAACTACAGGAATACTGCTGTTAAAAGCAAGACTGTTTAATGAATTCCTGTTTCCTAATATGCTCTACTTTATTGTGTTCTATGCTTTGATGGACCATAGATCAGTACCTCATGCACCATCAGAAAGAAAGAACTGATTAGCCACACCTGTTGAGACTCGGAGAGATACATCAATCCACTCTATAAACTCCGAAATTTTAATGCATTTCATCCTTTTGGCCAAAACCCCCTGTAGGACTATGTGTAATGTAAGTCTGAACATTCTTGCTATTAATAATCCATACGTTTTGAATAGTCGTATGACCCGCAGGCTGTTGGTTTCATTCCCACATCGGTTCCATATAAAACTGTAACAGCCTCATGCAGGGCAACCAATTTTATATCGCCCCATAAATTCACTCAGCCCGACCTGAGCAGCTCTCTGTCCTTATCACATGACACATTAGATGAGCGAACAGAACTGCACGTGTTCACACTTACGATCCATTTGCAAGCCACAGAGATAAAAGATTTCGATCAATACGGGTTAAATGGTTTTGAAGACAACAAGAAGGAGGGTGGGCGACTAAACAATTACAAGTGAATGGCAGGAAACACACATACACATTTGTAAGTGAGCATGTGCCTGACGCCTTCACTTACTATAATGAAACAAAGCCATATATCTAAAGAGCCTAGACCCCAAAGACTGCCACAATAAAACTACACATGGAGCTGCTTTTTATGGCATTTCTCTGTCAATCTTTTCCTTTCCACCACATTTTTGTTGCTATTCTTTAAAAAAATTTTTTTTAAATCTTTAAATTTATCTGCATTTTAAATCAGTCCTTCTGTAATTTATTTATAGTATTTTGCCATTTATATGTGACCCTGGACCACAAAACCAGTCATAAGGGTCAATTTTCTTTAAACTGAGATTTATACATCATCTGAAATATGAATAAATACAATTTGCATTGATGTATGGTTTGTTAGGATAGGACAATATTTGGATGAAAATCTAGAACCTGAGGGTGATCTAAATACTGAGAAAATTGCCTTTAAAGTTGTCCAAATGAAGTTCTTATGCATATTATTAATCAAAAATTAAGTTATGATATATTTACGGTAGGAAATGTACAAAATATCTTCATGGAACATGACCTTTACTTACCGGTAATATCCTAATGACTTTTGGAATAAAAGAAAAATCAATAATTTTAACTCATACACTGTATTTTTGGCTATTGCTACAAATATACCTGTGCTACTTGAGACTGGTTTTGTGGTTCAGGTCACATATTTAAATAATTAAGTTTTACTGTTAACTAACATAAATTTTTACATAATTATGTAAACTAACAGTAAAACAGTTGTTTAAATATAAAGAGTAAAATATTGTAAATATAAGAAATATTACGCGTGAATTAGATGCTACTACAAGCACATCAATTGGCATGTAAATTTATACAGATGTAATTTTAACAAGCTTTCACTCACCTTGGCTCCAATAACGGAGCTCTTCTGATAGAAACAGCACAAAGCTGCTGTGATGGTCCTTAAAATATTGCATCTCTCCGACATCTCTCTAGTTTCTGTGGCACTCATCAGTAGAAATTCTCTCACACGCTTTAATCTCCA
Source organism: Garra rufa (assembly GCF_049309525.1). Lineage (NCBI taxonomy): Eukaryota > Metazoa > Chordata > Actinopteri > Cypriniformes > Cyprinidae > Garra > Garra rufa. The sequence continues at coordinate 32,017,718 of NC_133375.1, read as the reverse complement.
AAACTCACTGCTTTATACCTCCCATGAATGAGAGCATGTTAGCTGCCCAGCGACTGTCTGTGAACTCTCTCAGCGCGAGTGTGCATGATTGAGAGTGAATGGTTGCGTGCGTGTGTGTGTTTGTGCGCTCAGCAGTGCATATGCTGCTCCATGCTGTTGCTCTCACCCCCGGGCAGCCCATGTAAGGAGCCGTGCTAAACTCCATGTGATATGACTCTACAGCCAATCAGAGTTCAGCCATCTGCATGAGCGCCACACAGCCAGCCTCTAAACCAACCCCCCTTTCCTCAAAACCTCTAACAGCTTGTTAGAAAATAGATGAGAAGGGAACAGGATAGAAAGAGGTATTAAGATTAGGGCTTCAAATTTTTTAGGTTTTTACATTTTCTCTTAGAAATCCCAAGCTCTCTTCTTTGGGTATATTCTAATTAGTGATCAAGCGAAGCTTATATTTAGCAATTTTGAGATTTTCAGTCACCAACTGTCCAATTAACAGAAGCTAGTAAATTGAGTAAATATGTTTTGAGTAGCTGCATTCCACTGGATATTTAAAAACCATTGACTAAGCAATAATGCTACCAGAATGAATCATATTCACATATATTTTTTAAGTTTTCGAAGATTTGTGATTTAAGCATGGCAAGATGTATTAATGTATTAGTTCTCTTCCAGACTCAAAATTTGCTCATAATTTACTCACCCCCATGTCATCCAAGATGTTCATGTCTGTCTTTCTTCAGTTCAAAAATTATTAATTCCAGGATTTTTCTCTGTATAGTGGACTTCAATTGGGATCAACGGGTTGAAGGTCCAAATTGCAGTTTCAGTGCAGCTGTAAATGGCTTTACACGATCCCAGCCGAGGAATAAGGGTCTTAAGTAGAGACACGATCAGTCATTTTCTTAAAAAATAATAAAAAATATGATGTACTTTTTAACCACAAATGCTCATCTTGCACTAGCTCGACTTCACGCATTAAGTAGGCCATGTCCACACTAATACGTTTTCGTTTGAAAATGCTTATTTCTCTCTCCGTTTTGGCCTTCTTTCCACATTGATATGGCATTTTTGTGAAGGAAAACTGAGCTTTTGAAAATGATGACGCATGTTAGGGCTGAGCAATTAATCGAAATCGGTGCTTCAAACGATCATGAAAATGCAGTAATCGAGATGAAACGCTTATTGCGCCCCAATCGACCCCCGTTCCAGTGGTGCGATTTCCCTCCTCCATGAAAGCCTTATTTCACATGCAAATTAGCAAAATCATGCAACGTGACTTTCATAAAAGGGACGTGCTTGATTTACTAAAGTTTCTTTGATGTTGTGTTTTTAATAGCGCGTAAGAAAACTTGCGCTGTTCTGTGTATGCGCAGAACAGAACATGGACATGTAAAGTTATGTTTAGCTCAAGGTGCCACCTAAGCGGTCAAATACACGCAAAAATATTTTCAAAATGAGGCGCTTGGTGATTATTCATGTAAACCCTTGTCAGTTATGTCTTAAATGATCATAAACAGTTGAGAATGAAAATATGTGTGCAACGGTATATTGGATCTGTGTGCGGCAACAAGTATTCCTTCTGCCGTCTCTGTGCTTAATATTAATAAAACGTAAAAATACAAAGAGAAAAATCACTCACTGCTCTTGAATGAAGGACTTTTGTAGTTTTAATAAGAAACAAAGAATGTTTAACCATTACAGTGAAGACCCTGTTTTCTCTTAAATTCAAATAATTACATTTAATTTCTGTAGAATTGTTAGACTACTTTAAACTTGCATAAAAGTGTTTTTCTGCTGTATTGCTATCTTTAAATTAATCACGAATATAAAGTTTTGGACCCCGTCACAAGCGTGTTATTATATTATTAATATATTAATATTAATATTGACAAATAATCGTGATTATGATTTTTGCCAAAATCAAGCAGCCCTAACGCATGTTTAGTCATGTGATGCCTATTGTACCAATAGACATCTATCACACTGTTGCTAAAGATATTTACTTTGTACACTCTTCATATTACAGTTCTAAAAAGATGACAGAAAATGTGCAATTGCTGTCCTGCGGTAACAGATGAGGGCAGCTGCGCTTTAGATCAAACGGACAGCGTTGTAAAATGAAAAATCTTTTTTGAAATGTATCCGGATTAATGTAGATGTAGCCATAGTGACATTGGCAGAAGTACTGGCCAAGTGTTAACAAAGCGAACGTTCAACGAAAGTCAAATGCCCTTTACAAAAAAAGGTAAAACAACGTCAGACGATTTTGAAATTGAACTGAAAAAATGAGATGACGTTTTTCAGCCTACCCTACCTTTCTGAACCGGAGTACACAGATGAAGAACTAACCGTGTGTGACCTTTTCAACATGATTACATAATGCGTTAAGTCCTAGAAGTACATCGCAGAGCTAGTGCAAGACGGACATTTGTGGTTAAAAAGTGTACAAATGAATTTTTTCTTAGAAAATGATTGATCATTTAGCTACGTAAGACCCTTATTCCTCAACTGGGATCATGTAGAGCCCTTTGAAGTTGCAATGAAAATGCAAATTGGACCTTCAACCCGGCTCCCACTGAAGTCCACTATATGGAGAAAAATCCTGGAATGTTTTCCTCAAAAACCTTAATTTCTTTTCAACTGAAGAAAGAAAGACATAAACATCTTGGATGACATGGGGGTGAGTCAATTAAGAGGAGATTTCTATTCTGGAAGTGAACTAATACTTTAAATTGAGTAGAAGTACTGCATTATTTCAAATAAGCCAAAATACTATATTTATCAAACAAATACTAAATTTTACAGAAATCTGCAACATTGCGTATGCTCACATTCCATGTGAGCCTGGATTTGAGGGATTAAATAAAAGAAAACAATCACTTTATACCAAAACAGAGTAAAGAACAATGCTGACGTGATTGCAAGTAAACAAGAACATGCAGAGAGACAATCTGGTATCAAGCAGTTCAAAAACATTGCTTATCACTAATGACATTTGAAATTAATCTTTCCAGACAAGAGAGAGCGTTTCCTGTGGAGGACTTTCAGGAGCAGTTTTCCAGGCAGATGAGAAGAGTGGTGATCCTGTGTGACAGGTCTGCACTGAGGGACCAGGACTATGTCTTTTAGTATCATCACAACATCACTCTAAAATCCAGCGGGGTTTCAATAACGGCAGGGGGTTAATATTAAAAGAGCATTCCCCCAGCAGGCAGGGCGCTCTTCCCCAGCTGGGACTGTCCTGACCCTGAAAAGAGAGCCCAGTTGAGCCTGAAGGGTCCCAGACGGCCAAATTCACTCATTTTTCCCACTGGGGTTTAAATAACAAGACTACTCTGTCTCTTAATCACACGCAAACAGCACTTAGTGTTATTGCGGCTGGCTAGTTGGTTAACTAGAGGGGCTTTTGTTGAGAGGGCTTTCTCTTGATTAGCCTATTTGTTAACAGCATTACGACTTCTGTCATTTTCAGGGAAAGGAACCCCCACCCCATAGACAAGGCTCAGAGTAAAAGAGGCATTTGGAAACCAGTACGGTTAGAAGACAGAAGAGAATTCATGTTTTCCAGACCATTTCACCGGACTGAATAAGAGTCACAGTGTGTTTGTGAGGTGAGTCTGTGTTTGTGTGTGTGCTATTAGCACCATTTAACATTGTGTGGCTATTTAGTGAAACAACCTTTTTTTAAAAATTATTTTCATTAAAACGTTATTATAAATTATTTGGTTAGCTCAACGGTTTGACAAAATTAACATGATTTTTACATTATCTCAGAATTTCTTTGTCCTAGTTTTTCTTTGACAGCAATAAAAACTGTAAAACTTAAAGGATTACTTCACTTCCAAAATAAAAATGTCCTGCTAATTTACTCACCTCCAAGTCTTCCAAGATGTTCATGTCTTTCTTTCTTCAGTCGCAAAGAAATTATGTTTTTGGAGGAAAACATTCCAGGATTTTTCTCCATATAGTGGACTTCAGTGGTGCTTAATGGATTGAAGGTTAAAAATGCAATTTCAATGCAGCTTCAAAGAGCTCTAAACGATCTTATGTGGGTCTTATGTAAAGAAAAAAGGTATTTTTTAACCACGGTTAAAAATGCAGTTTTAGTGCAGCTTCAAAGGGCTCTACATGATCCCAGCTGAGGAATAAGGGTCTTATCTAGTGAAATGATCTGTTATTTTCTAAAAAATGTACAATTTATATACTTTTTAACCTCGAATACTCTTGTCTAGCTCAGCGATGCGCATGCGTAGTCTGTGCTCGAAAATGGGTAATGTCGAAAAACTCCCATCTCATTTTCTCTCCCAAATTCAAAATCATTCTACACCGCTGCAGAATTACAGACGCAGTGTTTACAAAGTTAACGTGCAAAGTAGGTGAAACAACCTTCACAAAAAAAGATAAAACAGTGATGTAGGACATTTTTGAACATCAAAAAGCTGTCTTGAACAGGAGTATGCATGCGCATCACAGAGCTAGACAAGACGAGCATTTGGCATTTGTGGTTAAAGACCTTTTTTTTTGGAAAGAAAATGACCAATCGTTTCTTCACATAAGACCCACATAAGAGCTCTTTGAAGCTGCATTGAAATTGCATTTTTAACCTTCAATCCATTAAGCACCATTGAAGTCCACTATACGGAGGAAAATCCTAGAAGGTTTCCTCAAAAAACTTAAATTCATTGCGACTTAAGAAAGAAAGACATGAATATCTTGGATGACATGGGGGTGAGTAAATTATCCTTTAATGATCATGTTCTCCAGCATGAATTGGGAATGATCTAAAGAGCATTTTGTGCTTCAATGGAAGCAGGAACATCTGTGCAAAGAGTTCACATGATCAGTGAATTTTATTATCTGATTAGCTACACACAAATAGTGGCAAATATGACATTTTTATTCACTATTTATTACTCTGTTTTATACCCTTTCACTATGGAATCTCTTTGTATATTTTTCTAAAAAACCAACAGAATTAAATAAGATGAGAATACAAGTGGAAAGCTTCTCTGTTCATTATTAGGGAAAACAATAAAGTATGCTGCTAGTCCTACATACTCCAGTGCCATTTTTGGACGCAAACAGTTAGATGTCTATCAACAGATTTGTTATGTTTCTCCCAGATTGCTCTTAAGAGGTAAACAAAGACATTATGGCTGGCTGGCTGGCACACCCTCGGACCAACGCTGGAATGTTCTCCCTGAGAGTGGGCTCCTAAACTACCTAATTACGCTCAATAAAATCACCATGGTCCTGCGAGCAAATCTGCTTTTCCACAGTCTGCTAAAGAAAGGAGTCAGCGTGATGTTTTTTGTACATAAGAGCAAAAAATACATTTTAAATACATGTCTGACTTCACTTCAAGAGAGTGTAGTTCAAAGGGTAAAGTGCTTGCATGTGACCGTTTTATTTTAAGACATAGTAGGGTGAATTAGGGTAATCTGGGACACCTCTGTGCCATCTTGCTCAATTTTTTTCTCAGCAGGCAAAAAATTCAGATGAGAAAATAACTGGCAGTACAGAAAGAAGACATTAGAAAATATTCCGAAAATATTAAGTCATTTTTCTAAAGTGACAGTTCAACAGCAACTCCAGTGCATAAAGTCTGAGAGTTGAGACTTAATTATTTTATTATTGTTTTATTTTAATATTATTTTTGTTATTATATACTATAGAAACTGATTGGAATTGTTTTACTCAAATCAGTAAACTTGCTGTCTCGAAGAACTTAATTAATGAAAGCTGTAATTAATTACACTCCTAAAAATAAAGGTTCCAAAAGGGTGTTTTTGCAGTGATGCCATAGAATAACCATTTTTGGTTCCCCAAAGAACCTTTCAGTGAACAGTTCTTAAAAGACCATTTTGAAGACCCTTTTAAAAATATAAAGAACCTTTTTCGACTATAAAGAACCTTTTCTGCATTTGAAAGGTTCCATGGATGTTCAAGGTTCTTCATGGAACCATCAATGCCAAGAAAGAACCTTTATTTTTAAGAGTGTAGATAGTTTCACAGTGTTGCAGTGCACATACATGAACACTAGGGGGTGTTGTGTCTCTGTAATGTGTGCAGTGGTAATAAAAACCAATGCTAGTTTTAGTGGCTGCTGTTAAACAGATGGCTCATAGTCCTCAAGTGGAAATCCACACTAATGTTTAGGTAAACCTCTAGATGCACCCATGATAATCTTTGTTTTGTTTGGCACCTGAGTGTTATGGCAATTCATCACTGTTGCAATCTGTAATGTTCATTCATTTGCTTTGACTCACTAATGTTTGGTTTTATCAGTCTTGTTCCAAGTTCACAGTCATGTAAAAATCAAGAGATTCTTCACCCTAAGGCCATGAACGTGATCAACATTCATCAACACCAGTCGAGTTACGCCTGTGAACAAGATTTTAAGAGTGTCTCCTGAGGTAAGCTAAAAATACTAGCTTTAATATCACTGCATTAAGATCTGGAACACATGCCAAAACTTTATATTATAATAACTGGAGGCTTTCATTTTGATTTAATAAAAGCTCTGGTTATATGGTGACGCATCTGAAAGGGATAGTTCACCCAAGTTCAAACAAAAATGAAAGTTCTGTCATTAATTTCCCTCCATAGACAGAGAATCAACTACGATATTCAAGGCTCAGAAAATATCAACTTTATTCGACAATGTCTTTTCTTTTACAGATGAACAAAGATCTTACGAGTTTAGAGCGACGTGAGGGTGAGTAATTAATGACAGAACTATCCCTTTAACATTATTACATATATTGTTTAACAAATCATTAATGTATAATCAAAACTTCATGCATGGGATATTTTCATGTGTATTTACATTTGAATTATTTTAAGAATGACATGTTTTTTAATGAAATATACTGTTTTGTAATAATAATGTGTTACTGGTCACATCTTAAACACTTTCTTCTGTGCAAACTGATCTGAAGTTCATGGCCATTACTCTATTCTTTGTCCATCTATCTACAGAATATGAAATATCAAGCAATGATGATATGATTGTATCTAACAATATGAGTGGGTGTGTCAGTTTCTTCCATCAGGTCTTCATGCTTCCTGTCTCTCTCATCTTTTTTGAGACCGAAGCCCTTTGAACTATTCTTTTTGGGTCAGTGTGTTCTCTGTTCAAGACCAGGATTTCTGTGCTTCTGTCTCTGGCTGGTGTATATGCGTGCAGGCTGGTCTAAGGAGGTCTTTCTGTGGGCTCGCAGGGCAGCAGATCCCACAGAGAGAACAGTGCCTCATTGTTTCTGTAAAGCTCTTTCATGAGTGCTTAGCAGCTTACCGAGCAACAGTGTGTGTGTTCACCATCGGGCCATCAAGAACAGAAAGATATGTGTGTGTACATGTGCGTGTGTGGGAGAAAGCAGGAAATAAATCTGGTTCTTCAATGTATTTTTGCAGAATTCTTAGAACCCTCTTATTTTCTCACTAAATAGGGGTTAGTAACTGTTTTAGTGCAACATAAAAAAAATCTAAAATTACAAGGAAAAAAAGATGTCAAACTAAGATTGACGGTGTAAAATTTTGAGAAAAAATTTGAAAAATCTAAAATTATAAGAAACATCAAGGCAAAATAAGTCATTTAGAGGAAAAAAAAAATACAAAAATTAAGTTGTAGTAAATAGTCAAAAATATAAGATTACAAGAATAAAGTCTTAGCAATAAAAAGTATGGGACAAAGTCATAATATTTTGCTTTTTTTATGTGGAACTAAAACACTTTCATATATAACCATATGGCTCTTTGGAGATTAAAAAGTTTAAACTCTTCAGATTAAATTGCTTTTCAGTTTGCATCAGTCTATCCAAATTTAGAATATCTGTTTATACCCTTCTTAAAAACTATAAAGTGAAAATTAGTGTTAAAGGGTTAGTTGACACAAAAATGAAAATTAGCCCATTATTTACTCACTCTTAAGGCATCCTTGGTGTATATGACTTTCTTCTTTCAGACAAATCCAATCGGAGTTATATGTAAAAAAAAAAAAAAAAAAACCTGCCTCTTCCAAACTTTATATAGTGGGTGTTTTTGTTTAACAGTCCAAAAGAAGTCCAATAATGCTCATTCATCCATTATAAAAAGGGCCTCACATGACTCCGGGGGGTGAATAAAGTACAACAGTTAGCACAAGCTACACAAAACTGATTATAATGTTTTAAATATGGATATTTGTTTACAAACGCATCCGCTACAGGAGGCCTTCTTTCACTTCCCGGGGCATGTGGGGCACTTTTTATTATGGGTGGATGCACTTTATTGGATTTTTTGTTTGGACTGTTGAACAAAGCACCTGCCCACTGCTAATATAAAACATTTTATAATATAACTCGATTGGATTCGTCTGAAAGAAGAAAGTCATATCAGGCTTGTGCACAATTCAGAATTGAATTGAGAATGACTCCTAAATTCCAATTCAATTCTTGAATTTGAATTGATGTCAAAAACAGGATCTAGAATTACAATTCGAATTTGAATTAAAGGAAGCAGAGTTGCAATTCAATACAAATTCAAAGAAATTCATATACATAAGTGAAGTGTTTAACTTTAACAATGTAGCTTTACAATATATGTCAGATATGATTTCATTACATATTCTATAAATGATATTAGTTTGAACTACTTGTACAGATTACATTGTGTTATTTGATTACTTTGAAATGAAAATAACATTTTGAACAAAACTAATCAAACATTGAGGGAGTGATTTATTTCAAGAATTTGCCCACACGGAAATAACCTATATAAACATATTCATATACACATATATGTACCCATATATGTACACATCTATGTGCATATATGTACATATAATATAGGAAAACGGACAATTTTATATATGTCACATATATTACAAACCTATATCAAAACCTATATTAAAACATATGTTTATATAGGTTATTTCCGTGTGGGTATAAAAAAGAAAAAATACTGTAATTTGTCTTTAATGATATAGGACCTAAAATAACAGTCAAGTTGTTAGTTTACAGTTTTGAATATAATTTGAAATAACAGAAAACTACTGTAAAAAAGTTAGAGTTATTTTCTGTAAAATTAGTTTTTTTTTAACAGTGCAGTTGCCAAAGTGAGATATGAGCTAAAATGACCAGATCCTGCCATGAGCTGTATAGGAGACATATCTTGTATGTACATAGGGCTTATATGTGGATATAAAGAAGCAATACAGGAGACCTATATGGCCTGTATATGCACATATATGCACCTCGATTTTGCCTATATGTGGCATATATATGCATATATGCAGCATATATATTATCATATATGTGCATATATACTGCTTATAGGTTTCATATATGCGCATATATCCTCATATAGGTTCTTTCCATGTGGGTGATCATTATCTATATGTGACCCTGGACCACAAAACCAGTCTTAAGTCGCTGGGGTATATTTGTAGCAATAGCCAAAAATACATTGCATGGGTCAAAATTTTAGATTTTTCTTTTATGCCAAAAATCATTAAGAAATTAAGTCAAGATCATGTTCCATGAAGATTTTTTTGTAAAATTCCTTCTGTAAACATATCAAAATGTAATTTTTGATTTGTAATATGCATTGTTAAGAACCTAATTTGGACAACTTTAAAGGTGATTTTCTCAGTCTTTTTGATTTTTTTGCATCCTCAGATTTCTGATTTCAAATAGATGTATCTCAGCCAAATATTGTCATATCCTAACAAACCATACATCAATAGAAAGCTTATTTATTGAGCTTTCATATGATGTATAAATCTCAGTTTTGTCAAATTTAACTTTATGACTGGTTTTGTGGTCCAGGGTCACATATGTTGGAACAAAATGTATGCAGGGTTGAGGAGTGACTAGTTATGTGTAATGAAATTATGCTATTAAATTACAAAATTAATGTAATTGTATGTGAGATTCAACACATTCTTTCTGTTGTATGACTGTGTGGAATGTCTTTGAATTGCCATGAATTTAATTCCACTTCCTTCATTCCAACTCCAATTCAAATTCAACTTCCTGTGGGGCGGAGTCAATTCAATTCAAATTCCAACTCATGAATTGAATGGTGGCCAATTCTGAAATTCTGAATTGTGCACAAGCCTGAGTCATATACACCTAGGATGCCTTGAGGGTGAGTAAATCATGGGCTAATTTTTGATTTTGGGTGAACTAACCCTTCAGTCTGCCAACAGGTCATGTCATTTATAGTAAACCAATTGTGGCACTAATGTTTCATTTCCATCCACGAATCACAACAAGAAGTCTGTGATTCATGCTTCATATCTGCAGATCAAAGATTTGATTCCCACCCTTTAAAAAATTCATCCAAACAATTTCCACCCTCCAGATCATCTTTGATAATAATGGCTGTAATTTCTTCAATCTCTGCTTCACACGCAAAGAGAGACAGAAAATAAAGACTTGAATAAATCATATTATCGTTGATTGATATTAAATATAGATAATTGATTTGCCCTCAATTGTGCGGCTAAGGTTTTTCTCTCTCTTTTTTCCCCCCTGGGGTTATGCATATAAACTGAGTAGAAGTTGCGCACTTGAGGTAATGTAGATCTAAACTTGACTCATTCAACCTCAAACCATGATGGAAAGCACCACCTGATCTGATATCATCTGAAAACTAACAGTTTTCACTAACAATGCTAAAACCAGGGTCATCTGACATCAGGAAGTGATATCAGCGCATGAGGTCTTAGAAGTTAATTATCCCATATTTTTGATGGCTGGCTTCCTGTTAACTTTGAAGAAAACATTCCTCAGCTAACAAGTCGTCAGAAAAAATTGGCCAAAGCTGTAAAACCAGCACAACTGAATTGAAAAGCAGGGCATGCAAAACTAGCCATTTGAACGCTGAAATAGATTGTTGATTGTTGTTGATTACAGACCTTGGCGAAATGTAATGTGATCAAACAAGCTGTGAGAGTGTAATCCATGTTTTTCTTTTTTTTTTCTGTAGGAAAGGCGTATTTTTAGCATTTCATGGCTGAAAAATTGACATAAGGCAATCGTATGAAAGGAAAGTATTATTTATATTAACCTACACTCTTAAAAATAAAGGTTCTTTATTGGCATCAATGGTTCCTTGAAGAGTCTTGAACATCCATGGAACCTTTCAAATCTTCAAAATAGTTATTTTAAGAACTGTTCTCTGAAAGGTTCTTTGGAGAACCAAAAATGGTTCTTCTATGGCATCACTGCAAAAACACCCCTTTGGAACCTATTTTACACTCTTACACTCTTTAGAATAGCTGATGAGAACTCTATTGATAATTATAGCATCATAATTTCAATATATTCTATTAAATGAATTATTAGTTTAAACCTAGATAAACCAAACCCAGACGGTTTTCTGACAAATTGAACTTGTGCACAGACCTGCATGGGAACCTTACTGAGATCAGATCAGAGATCCCAGTTTCTGTTCAGACACTAGACGAGTACAGACCCAGGTGTTTGATAAACATGACTCTAGAAACTCAACACCACCTGAAGAGGGCAAGTTGAGGTTCACACTCTTTCATTCTGAGAGAGGAAGGGGGATGATTTACTGAAGCTATGACCACCTCAGACCGTGACACATATACCCAAACACACAGGTGTGATGAAGACTGTGTCGACATCTAGATTTAGTTGTTTTCAGCTGAGCTTTTTATTGGTAAACAGAAAAACTTTACATGGCAGTACAGATTTACTACAGCTGTTGATGCATGCCTACAGATGACCACACATTAAACAGGCAGACAGTTCTAAGTGCTTCCTAAAATTGAGTATAAAGAGCCAGTGTACTGTACTTGCAGTTCATCTGATTCAAACATTTCATGGCTATGTTATTCCCCTGAGGATATGTAGTGCCATTTCCTATCAAGTTCTGTTATAGGCCTGTGTATTTGGAGGGTGAATCTCACGAATGTTTAAATCATATTTTTCTCCAAATTAATGAATGAATATTTATTTTTTTTCCTTTTATTTCTTCAACCAGATGAGTTTGATTTTCACAGTGATATTGCCATACAATTGCATAATATTGTATGGCAATATTACTTAAATTATATATATATATATATATATATATATATATATTATTATTATTATTATTATTATTTTTTTTTTTTTTTTACTTTTTTATAGTAATTTAAATATTAATTAGTAATGGTAAAAATGTTACATTAATGAAAATTTGGTGGTAAAACATGTTTAACTGACATAAAAGAAACTGTGACACAGCACTAAATTTTCATCAACCATTATTCCAGGCTTCAGTGTCACATGATCCTCTGGAAATCATTCTAATATGCTGATTTATTGTCAGTGTTGAGTGCTGAAACTGTCACTTTTTTATCAATTTAACACATCCTTGCTGAATAAAAGTATTCATTTTTTAAAAAGTAAGAAAGAAAGATTTAATGACCTCAAACTTTTGAATAGTAGTGTATATTGTAACACAAAATTTCTATTTTGATTAAACACTGTTCTTTTCAACTTTTTATTTATCAAAGAGTCCTGAAAAAAAGTATCACAAGTCCCAAAAATTATTAAGCTGTTTCCAACATTGATTATAAATCAGCATATTAGATTTTTGAAGGATTATGTCATATTGAAGACTGGAGTAATGATTCTGAAAATTCAGCTTTGCTTCACAATAATACATTATATTTTCATTTTTTTTTAAATAGAAAACTGTTATTTTAAATTTCAATAATATTTCACAAATTACTTTTTTGTATTTCTGTATTTTTGATTATATAGGCTAGATACAGCCTCGATAAGCATGAGAAACTTCTTTATAAAACATTACAAATCTTACTGATCCCAAACTTTTGAATGGTAGTGTAGGTTAAGGCTTATGCAAAATACAATTTCTGTAAAATACAGCATTTTTAGACATTTAGACATTTTATACCGATAATATTTGATTATAGAGACTGTATGTTCATCTGCGCTGGAGCACTACTAGTTAAGTATAGTTGCTATTGACTGTGTTTGTGCTGTTTGTTGTCTGTGTGAGCTGTGAGGTAATGCTATGAGGTGTTTGTTCTTCACAGAGAGTTGCTAGACCCCAAGATGATGCAAACCATTCAGCTACTGAGTGTGGGGAGGACAGAGAGTGAGATGGATAGTTTCTCAGCAGGCTGACAGAGGTAGCTGTGTGGTGACAGCACACTCAAGGCTGCAGGTGATCACAGTGGAAAATCTCATTCAGTCAGTGCTAACCGAATGAGACACTCACAATATATGTCACACCATATCTTTCATCAGAGTCGTGGGTGCTGTAATACAGCCGTATTGTGTGATGAAGAGCTTTCATAACTGCTAGATGTTGCCTCAGGTCAAAATAAAGCTGGGGAATGATTCTGCCTTCGCTGGCAAAGTGAAATTTGTCATTTGTTCCTAACTTGATACTGTAATTTCAACTGCATATGTTGCTTGCGAAGCCTTGAAACATCACCAGCTCATTTCCTCCATGTAATTGTGCCATTTTAATTGAGGATGTGTCTATGGGGCCCCTCGCACAGTAGGAAACGCAGAGATTGTCAGATCTTTATCGGAAATTTTGGCTGTGCAGCTTCCTGTGTTTTATGAACAGCTCTGGCTTAAAAGTTGCACACGTCTACAGCGTCTGACGTATTAAGACATAACCTGTCATTCCCATCAAAATTAGATCAAACTTCCTAGACGGGTCAAGGAGAGTGTACTTATATTTGCCAAACTCCATGGCGTGAGTTAAATAATGCAACAGAAGTATTGTTTTTGCAATCCGCTTAACTCTAATCACTCTCAACAAGCACATATAACATCAGGAAGCTTAAATGTTTATAAAACAAAGATAATCAGTCGCTGACGCACACATTTGTCTCTGATGCAAATCCAAGTATGCAATATAAAACAGTATGTATATTTACTCAACTCTAAGTCAATAAGCAACAATTCCTCATATCCTCAATTTCCAGCATGGCTGACGTTCCTGTCCTCTACACTTACAAAACTCCTTAAGCTGAAGAGTATTGGATATCTCAAAGTGTTAAGGGTTGCCCTCAGATCATCTCTGTCTTGTCCAAACCCTCACCCACCATGCTATCATTACCTCATACTGCCAGTGGCTTTTTACTATAATAGAGCAATCATTTCAAACTTCACATGCGCATGTTAAGGTAAAATAAGAAGCCTTACCTTGACATACTCCATGGTAGGGTCCATGCCTGCACCGTCCCTGCAGGAAAAAGAAAGAACTCTCTTGAGTGAACACATCAACTCTCCTTTAGCTCAGCTGCCTGCCGGTTTAACTGTAACTCTGTGTGTGTGTGTGTGTGTGTGTGTGTGTGTGTGTGTGTGTGTGTGTGTGTGTGTGTGTGTGTGTGTGGGTCCTTCTCTGGGCAGGCTGTACGTTGGACTGCAGTAAAGTGCCTACCAGTCCAGCCCCGCTCGCCTGAGGTCATTCCACATGGTATAGACCACAACATGTGGACTAAACACTCACCATCCCCCCCAAAAACACACAATTACTTCCACACCAACCCAAATGCACAAAGTTCAGCTGAGATTAATGCAGATATCAATTTAGATAATGAATAAAAAATTTAAGCAGGCTTTGAAAAAAAGAAGGGTTAAGCGGTCAGGAAAAAGCATTTCAGGTCTTTTAGTGGCTCTCTGTCTCACACACAAACACACTCTTGTGATTCCGGATTTATGCTTACGTGAAGTTTTAAACCCTAAATTCTAAAGGATTATAGCCAGGAAAAGGGAAATTAGTTCCTTGAGTCTAAATTTCCCACAGGGCTGAACACAGAGTAAATAAACGTTCAGTGTACAGATGTAACACAGAATCTATGCAAAACATAGGAGGAGACAGGACATACTGTAGCAATTGTTCACATGACCTCTATTCCTGTCTGCAGCTTTAAGGTTATGGTCTAGATGTGACTTACCCTAACTGCAAAGATGGCCCTTGGTCAGCACTGCATTTTTTTGTTTTATTTAGATTGTCTATGTGGAACGCAGGAACCATGGTGGTGAAGAGAGTCACGGAGAAGAACGAGCGGTCGAGGTGCACGGCTCAGCTTTTTCTGCATTTAGATTTTTCCGCCCTCTCTCTTTCTGCCTTTACCCAGAGTCCCTTTCATCTCAGCTTACACAAAAACCTGACTTTTCTTTATGACTCTTTCTTTCTTTCTTTCTTACCACCAGGGTGTGTGGTGGACTGTCTCACCCCCTTAGGGGAATAAGGGTAGCTTTCAGGTTCGGTGTGGAGGTGGCACCTGGGGTGAGAGCTCAGATATATAAAAAGCGTCAGATAACTGGAAATATGAGAATGTGTGAGAAGATTTTTTTTTTTTTTGATTGTTTGTTTGCTTCGTATTTGATGGAACTTAAAAGCATAACTGATTTCGTGTTGGAAAGCTACTCTAGAGACAAGAGGTCAAGCTTTAAAGCTTCTAAACGCGCAATATAAGAGAACACCGTCAGCACTCCCACGAGTCGACCCGAGAGTGACTTGAGTTTGGGACCAGGCCGAACATACCGTCTTATCCGCAAAGAGAGGGCATGGCGGGAGGACACGGCCTCAAGAAAAACATCCATCTCCATCTCTGGCTCGTTCTGTGCCAAGCCACAGCTGTATTGTGTCTCAAAGTGGTGATTTGTACCTTACAGTCTTGCCAGTTAGAATTAGAAAGCTGAGGGAGGACATGTCAAGTTAGAAAGATGGACAAGCTATTATTGGGTTTCCAGAAACAGATTCATAACGCTTAAGCCACTAGAGGGAAATGGGACATTTGACATGCAACACTTGCCACATGCTATAGTCAAGAATTCACTTACACAGTGAAGGACATAAATGAAAGGCAGTTCACAGCCAAGAAGACAGGGGCAGTGCAGCTCTGTGAACCGATACCAGTCAGGTTTCACTAGGGTGCTCAAGGAGTCTATTGATGTGATTGTTCTGATTAGTGTAAACTACAGTGTGATTGTTCTAAGATGTGTCTAAGATTTTGTCATGTGACTATATAGCTGCTTTTCAAATAAGAAGGACATCTTCAAACTTTTGTGCCACCTTGAGATGACCCATGACTATACTGTATACCTACCTTTCAACAGCTGTGGTCAAAAGTTTATATACTTTACAGTATTTGTTAATTATTTTACCAAAATAAGAAGGATCATACAAAATACTTAATATTTAGTCATGACCTGAATAAAATTTTTACACATAAAAGATAGTCCACAAGAGAAAATAAGTAGAATTTCTAAAAATTACCCTGTTTAAAAGTTTACATACACTTGATTCTTAATACTGTGTTGTTACCTGGATGATCCACTGCTGGTGTTGTTTTGTTCTTTAGGAAAATTCTGCAGGTCCCACAAGTTCTTTGGTTTTCTAGCATCTTTTTGCGTATTTGAACCCTTTCCAACAATGACTGTATGATTTTGAGATCCGTCTTTTCACACTGAGGACAACTGAGGGACTTAAACACAACTATTACAAAAAGTTCAAATGCTCACTGATTCTCCAGAAGGAAACGATGCATTAAGACCCTGAAGGTAAAAACTTTTTGAATTTGAAGAGGGTAAATTGAACTTTTGTCTTCTGGGAAACATATAAATCTCTTCTGTAGATTTTGAAGGGCAGTATTAAATAAATATATAAATATATATATGATATTTAAGCAAAATAAGAAAAATGTACACATCTTCATTCTGTTCAAAAGTTTACACCCCTGGCTCTTAATGCAACATTTTTCCTTCTGGAGGACCAGTGAGCGTTTTAATCTTCTGCAATAGTTGCATATGAGTTCCTCAGTTGTCCTCAGTGCAAAAAAATGGATCTCAAAATCATACAGCTTTTGATGGTATTTATGTGGGACCTGAAGGATTTTTCTCAAGAACAGCGGTCAGTTTAACTTTTCAGGACAAACAAGGGACTCATGAACAATGCAAAAACAGCTGTGGTAACATTCAGGTAACAGCGCAGTATTAAGAATCAAGTGTATGTAAACTTTTGAATACGGTCATTTTTATAAATTCAACTATTATTTTCACTTATGGACTAAATGTAAACATATTTTGTATGAAATAACATTTTGCAGATACTACAACGTGTATAAAAATTTTCAAACACAACTGTATGTGTGGGGAAGTTTACATACCATTTGATGACAAAATGATTTAAAAATAAGGTAAAACTGTTTTATTATTATTTATTTATTTTAAAATGTAAGAGTTTTCCTTCTTTATGTAGATTTAGGGTGTGGGTTCAATTTAATCTATAGTATAGTTTTATATAATATAAATGGGTGTGTGAGAGTAAAGAGAGTGGCAAAAGACTCCAACAAAAACTGTTTCACGTCACATCAGCAAATCTGTGTGGCAAAAGGAAATCCTTTGGACCACCTGGTAGTCTTAATGGAACGTTTGGGTTCCGTAGAGCCTAGCAACTCCAACGAAGTTACATAATAATACCGGACGGCCCAACAAAGACCCAAGCACATGCAGGGCATTAATATCACTATACGTCTTGTCAACTAGAGTCATGACCTCATTTTAATTAAGTGACTACACAGAATATTTAACATTTTAGTTAATAGTAAAAAAGCTCTCATGGGAGTACATTTATCTATTTATAGATAATAGTATAACCAATAATACTTGAAAAGTGATGTTGAACATTATGAAAGATAGGTGGCACTGTCTGGTGACAAAATGACACAATGGCTTGCATAGTATTTTAAATATCATTATTAATCATTTATATCTTTCCATCAGAGATTTAAAACTGTTTATTCATCTAATTGTTGGGTTTAATGTTTACCATGTGTCATTTCTGTCATTTGGCAGCCTTTTGGCACGCTTCAAGACAAGGCCGTGTTGTTACGAGGGTGTTGAGTGGATCCTGTCAACAACTAGAACCACTTTAATCAGCTTTATCAAGTAAATCAAATGCTACTGTTGCTCCACCATGTCTTTCATCTGTCTCATTCTCTCCCTTTGTCTCTCTCTCTTTGTGTCTCTCTCAATCTCTCCTTCAATCTGTCTCTTCAAAAATTCTTTCATCTCTCGGTCAAGCTATAAATCTAGAGTCCTCACTTTAACCTGCGAAGAGTTGTGTGTGTCTGTGATAGAGCAGCTGCCTCACACATGCAGGTAGTACGATTCAAAGAGCGTAAATCCTTGATGTACCATTGTTTTATAAAAGTTAAATGTTTCAGCCCTAAAAACAAAACCTACAGGCATGTTATCTCATCTGACTACTCACCTGCAGGCAGACACACTCAAACTGGTGAAGCATTCTGCAGCCAGACGTTCAGCAGCTTGTCATTTAATCACAATGCCATCCAAGTCTCCAACTCTGATAAATCTAATATTGGAAAAAGTCATCCAGGAGTGAGCTAGTTATTGCTTCTGGGCTGATTTAATGCAGGTGTACGTGTTGAGAATTACTTGGGAGAAAATGAGAAGTGTCAATCCCGTTCTGTGCTGTAGGATCCTCTCTCTCTTATACCTACACTGTGTTTATGTTCTACCTATTTCTTTTTCCATGTGTCACGCAGAGTCGCAATAAGGTGTTGTTATGGTGACTGGGCCGGTACGAGAGGTCGTTGCTAACCCTGCTGCCAGCCCAGAGGAGCTTCTTTTGTGTTACGTGGTCATTTTTCACCTCCCGTCTCTCAGTAAGCTTTGTGGCTGTGAAATAGTAGTCTAATATTAGGTAACCTTCAAATGTCAAGGGACAGATGCGGACCACTGGGCTTACGGAAACCCAAACACACACCTACGCCTCCACAGACACACAAACACACATAGTTACACTTAAAAGTGTTTGTATAAAATCGTCTATTTAGTCTATCCTCTGCTTTTCTTAAAGTGCTTCTGGTAAAAGTGCTTACTGCAGTTATCAATGTTTTGTCTTATGGTCTGTACACTGTCTCAGTTATGGAAACTGTGTTTCTCTTTGTCTCTGGCACTTTTCACATGAATCCTATGTTTTTTGTTTTTTATTTTTTGTAAAACATATTAGATAGATTAATTATCAACAAACAAAAATAACATTGTAAAAGGTAGCTTGTTTAAACAAGTTCGGATGTTCAAATTAATCTTTTAAAACGTGATTTTGACTTCAACTGTTCCTAAAAATCTATTGAATTAATTTATAATTTAGTAATTTATTATTTATAAGGAACTAATTAATTTATCATGCTTTATTTATATTTATTTTAAATAAATATGAATTATATTTACATGTAATTTTATGAATTAAACAACTGTTTATATTTTATTTATTTAAATTAAATATGAGTTATATTTTTATTCTGTAATTAATGCGAAATATAAAAGTAAAAGTTAAATTTAGGGTTCATTTAATATTTAATTATTAATTATTTATTACTTATTTAAGAATTTTAAGCCTTATATTATGCCCTGTTCATGGAAGGTGCCCTCTATAAACTGTGACACTGTCCACAGAGCCAGACAGAGATTACTTTACTATATCTGCCAGGTCTTTTATTGAGGGTGAGATATATTACCTGTTAAGTCGGTCTGCGTAAATAAGGGACAAACACAAACTTCTTTGTTGCTGACTGTGATAAGATCAGACAGCCAGTAAGGACGATACAGTTAAACAGGCCTAGAGCTATGGCAAAGACGTAGAGAAGATGTAAGAAAAAGAGACAGTCCTAGACATGAGTCTAAGCCGGCAGCAGCTTGCATTTTATGATTATTATCTCAGTTGCCCTATTTTTTGAAGACAGTAAAGTTAACAGGACTAAAGGGCAGTGCAAGATTTGGTGTCGACTGCTCTGACGGCCAATATATTGTCAGTTATGTTAAACCACTAGCCAAAACAAAGGGGTGGTATGATACTGTAAATAATAAAGCCAGAGCATAGAGGTAACAATGGAGGTTTGCCTCTACAGTATATTCAAATCAAATTACTACACAAGTAACGCTGGATTCACTGTGTATCTGTTGGTTGAGTTCACCTTTGCATCCAAATAGCTTTATAGCCTATACTACAGTGCCTTGCGGAAGTATTCATACCCCTTCATATTTTATCTTGCTGCCTCATGTTAAACAATTATCTACCATTCTTTGCCTCATCTTCTTCATCTCTCAAGCTCTGTTAGCTTAGATGGGATCTGGCAGACATTTTCAGGTTTCTCCAGAAATGTTTGATTGGGTTCAAGCCCAGGCTCTGGCTGGGCCACTCAAGGACGTTCACAGAGTTGTCTTAAAAACTCTTGCTGTGCACACAGGGGTGAACCTTCTGCCCGGTCTGAGGTTCTAAATGCTCTGGACTGAGTTTTCATTAAGGCTATCTCAATATTTTGGTGCACTGAGCTTTTCTTCTACTCTTACGAGTCCCTCGGTCCCTGCCACTGATCTTGAAACTTAACTAGAGTGATCATCAGGTTCTTGGTCACTACACTAGCCAAGACCCTTCTCCATCAATTACTCAGTTTGGCCAGGAGGCCAGCTTTAGGAAGAGTCATGGTTGTTTCAAACTTCTTCTATTAAGGGTGATGGAGGCTACATGCTTCTGTGAACCTTCAATGCAGCCCTTTACCTCAGGGCTTAGTTTTTGCTCTAATATGCATTTTCAGCTGTTAGACCTTTTTTAAGACGTGTGTGCCTTTCCAGATCATACCCATTCAATTGGATTTGCCACAGGTTAACTTCACTCATAGTGTAGTAACATCAAAAAGCAATATGAATGCTCCTGAACTAAATTTCAACTGTCAAAGATAAGGGTATGAATACTTATGCAATGGAATCATTTAGGTTTTATTTCTAATAAATTTGCAAATATGTTAAAAACCTGTTTTTTGCTTTGCCATGTGTTGCCATTATGGTGTATGGAGTGTAGATTGATGTGGAAAAAAAAGTCATTTTAAGCAGTTTATCGTAAGGCAGCAACATAACAAAATGTGAGAAAAATGAAGGGGAGTGAATACGTTCGCAAGGCACTTTATGTAATATTTTATAGTCTAAAATGATGCTGTTTTTTTATTTACCAAAGATAAGCAACCCCTGTGGGTTCACAAACCCTAGATCAGTGGTTCTCAATCCTGGTCCTGGGGGACCCCTGCTCTACACATTTTGCATGTCTCCCTTATTTAACACACCTGATTGAGATCATCACCTCATGAGGAGAGAGATCCATGAACTGAACTAATAAGCTAATGATCTCAGTCAGGTGTGTTAAATAAGGGAGACATGCAAAATGTGCAGAGCAGGGGTCCCCCAGGACCAGGATTGAGAACCACTGCCCTAGATTAAAAAAAAAATCTACATAGATGGCATTACATAACCCATTATATAATGTGACGTTTATTTCACATTGTACTAAAGGTAAATCGATTACCAATGTGCTCCTAATGTCACATTACGCTGTGTCCTAACCAGGCAAAACACCAGTGTTTTGATCAATTGTTGCATTGTGATGGGATAGGACACTGTGTAATAGTACATTGTAGTAGTTTTGCAAATTGTAATCTGTACTTACTAAACAACCCTGACAGTCTGCAAATGAGAGATATCCCAATTTTGAGATTTAGATATTTAGTCAAAAAACTAAACAGTTTTTTTTTTATTCTCACACTGTCATTTGTTATGTTTTAGAAATATTTAGTTAAAAAACATAAGCTGTGATGAGCAGGCAGGTTAAGTTGCTGTTGTGGCAACCTTCACCCAAATCTTGACTTTAAGCTTGACCTTAAACTTGACCATGTATTGACATGATACATACGTATCATGATATGGGACTGTGTTTTAAACCATATTACATGTTACTGCTTATTTACCTAAAGGGGCATTCAGAGACTGAAGAGTCCATAGAATAGCAACACCTCAACAACTGGGTAGCTTTGAGTTCTTCGCAAAGTTTGTGGTGTTTTACTTTTGCTGTAGGGCTTTGTTTGCTTTGTGTTTGAATCTCTGTGAGAGGACAGGCATGTAGATTTACTGTATTTCTTACCTGGATGTGACATTGCTCTTCCTGTCAAAGTGGAAAGCCTGGTGTTCTTCGATAATGTTGTGTATTAGCGGTGATGGTGGCAGGCGATATCGGCCCGGGTATGGTGCTGCTGATGATCCCATATTTCCATTCATCTCCCACTGTTTCACAGGGGAACTAGTGCCGTTCTTTTTCTTGCGAGGCAGGGTACCATGGATGGAGACTCCCTGGTAGCTGCTGACCGGCATCTCAGCCATGGCAGGCCGTGAGCTCAGCAGATCCATAGAAGATGCAAGGGGACACTGCCGCCCAACGTGCATGTTCCTGGGAAGACTAGAAAACCTCCCTTCTGCCATCATCCTCAGCTCTGTAAAACAGTAAGAAAAGACATTACATTTATTTTATTTATTTTTGGGCTTATAAAACTGACAGTAGTCTGTGTTTATATCTATTAGTAACAAGATAGCCATGGCAAAATGATACTGGGTGTTATTTTTCCTGACATTCTTTCAGGTGGTATCAACACCTAGTGTTTATACCAAACCTCCTGCCATGTGTGCCCTGTGGCACAGGTAAGTTGGAAGGCATCGCTGTTTTATAGACCTGTCTCCTGGCAGCAACAAAGAAAAACAAAAAACAGAGACATCTCTCTCAAAGAGAGGGAACTCCGTTCCGTCTGACCACAAGAGGTGCAGATAAGGATCTTCCCTTGTTGTCTCCAAACGCATGTTTACTTCAGCATTCCACAGCCGCACGGAGACCACTAATTGGCACAGTGAAAGTGGAGACAGATTTGATGGAATTATGGATGAGATAGATTTGAAGGCATCAGTCTTTCTGTTGTGCTTTCAAAGCAATAGTTAAAGGACAAAATGTCTGTTATCATTTGCTCGTTCATGTCACTCAAATCCAGTATGCTAATAAACTTTAAACATTAGCTGAATAACTCCAAAAAGGACAACAAAGTATCAAAAACGGTCAATGTATTTTTTGTTGTCCAAGTATGGGGCTGTGAAATAGTCCTGAACAGTATAAGAGGGGCTGTGTTTGTCCTGAACAGTTAAACTGCCCGCTATTCTTCAGAAAAGTCCTTCAGGTCCCACAGGTTCTTTGTTTTTTTTAGCTTTTTTGTGTATTCGAACCCTTTCCAACAATGACTGTGTGATTTTGAGATCCATCTTTTCACACTGAGGACAACTGAGGAACTTATATGCAACTATTACAGAAGGTTCAAATTCTCACTGATGCTTCAGAAGGAAAAACGATGCATTAAGAGCCAGGGGTGTAAATTTCATTTAGTAGTGCCCTTCAGAAGCTACAGACAATACTTACATGTTCCCCAGAAGACAAAATAAGTTAATTTTACCCTGATCACCCCCCGGCTCTTAATGCTTCAGTGAGCGTTTGAACCTTATGTAATAGCTGCATATGAGTCCCTCAGTTGTCCTCAGTGTGAAAAGAACAGCAGGCAGTTTAACTGTTCAGGAAGGGACTTGTGAACAACTATCACAAAAAACAAAACAAAAAAAAAAACCCCCGCTGTGGATCATTCAGGTAACAGCACAGTATTAAGAGTCAAGTGGATGTAAACTTTTAAACGGGGTAATTTTTATAAATTCAACTATTATTTTCTCTTATGGACTATATGTAAACATCTTTTATGTGAAATATCTTATTCAGGTCAGTACTAAATTAAAAAGAACATGTATATTGTATGATCCCAGTTATTTTGCTAAAATTAACTTTTTGCAGATTCTGCAAGCTGTATGTAAACATTTGACTTCAGCTATATCTGGGTAAAATATAATCTATAAACTGAAAGTAAAACAGCACCTCTTGTGTCCATAAGTCTGTGACTTTCGTATGTTTATTGATGGGCTTCGAATCAAGAGAAAACAGTGGGTGTGTGAGTTCACTGACCCAGACGCTAGATGAGTGTGTGTGCGTGTTTGACCCCATTAAAGAGCGCTGTTAGGGTTATTCGGAGCACACATGCACGCAGCAGAGCTGGTGTTGCCGTCAGCCTCTTTTGTCTCTTTTGTGATGAGTGAAACTCAATCTTGCACCCTGACAGCGCTTCTGTTTAAGGTCTGGCATGAGCTCATTCTCCTCATAAAGAAGGGGGAGCTGATTTCATACTCGGACTCATTCCACAAAATGAACCACCATTCGCCTCCAAATGTTCCTCCTTTGCTACACGCAGCTGTGCTTTTAGTTCTGGGCTAGCAGCTCATGTTGTTTGTGTTTTCCCATAATTTGGAATGCAGCAGTGCATCCGAGCTTCAAATATGACAGAAATTTGGCTTTGGTAAGTAAATAAAACTGCTTGATTCATTTAAATAAGATGCCCAAAGGAAAGATAGACTGTCCCTCCCTCACTGTTTATCTGATGTAAGCAACGTAAGCGAATAAAATTATCAACAGATAAAATAAGATACTAAGAGAAGAAAAGTGCTCTTTCTCTTGGGATTATATAACATTAGATTTCTACATGGCACCATTTCTGACATCAAGAGCAAAAAAAACACCCACTCTAATGTTTTCATTGTAATATTATCAATTTTGTGAGATGTTTCATAGGATCCTAAAGCAGTTAAAACTACTCCCATCGTAATCAACGAGGCGTAGGCATGGGCTGAATAAGATTTATTCTTCAGTGTGGACAGCTTAGTTGATTATAGAGATTATAATTATAGTGTTCTAATATTGTCAAATTGCTTATTTATATTTGATTTAATGTTCAAATTACTGTTATCTGCCACAAGGGCTAATGCTAACTTAGGGAGTATGTTGATTTACTGATGAATGAAATGGCAACAAATGAATTCAGTTTCAGTTCTTTTAGTACAGTATGAGTAATTATTTTAAATATGTAGTCTATATAAAAACTACGGCATAGATGCCACAAAAAAAAAAATTTAATGTAAATGTAAAAGTTTTAGTTAATAATTGTCACATAAAGTACTGACCTGAATAAGAAAATTTATTTTCATTTACATATAGTCCACAAGAGAAAATAACAGTTGAATTTATAAAAATGAGCCCATTAAAAGTTTACATACACTTGATTCTTAATACTATTGTTACCGCCCTCTGTTTTTCAGAAAAAAAATCTTTCAGATCTAACAAATGTTTTGGTTTTTCAGCATTTTTCTGTATTTGAACCCTTTCCAACAATGGCTGTGTAATTTTGAGATCCATCTTTTTACACTAAGGACAACTGAGGGACTCTTATGCAACTATTACACTAATGCTTCAGAAGGAAACATGATGCATTAAAGAGCCAGGGGTGTAAACTTTTGAATGATATGAGGAGGTGTACATTTTTCTTATTTTGCCTAAATTTTTTTTTATTTTTTTTTTTTCATTTAATACAGCCTTTTAGAAGCTACTGAAGATACTTACATGTTTCCTAGAAGACAAAATAAGTTAAATTTACCCTGATCCTCAAATTCAAAAAGTTTTAACCCCTGGCTATCAATGCATCACTTTTTCTTCTGAGCGTTTGAACCTTCTGTAATAGTGGCATTTGAGTCCCTCAGTTGTCCTCAGTGTGAAAAGATGGATCTCAAAATGGATCTTAAAAATCATTATGAATCAAGTGTATGTAAACTTTTGAACGGGGTCATTTTTTTTTTATAATTTCAGCTATTATTTTCTCTTGTGGACTACATGTAAACATCTTACATGTGAAATAAATTATTCAGGTCAGTACTAAATAAAAAATAACAGATTCTGCAAGGTGTATGCAAACATTTGACTTTAACTGTATTTTCTTGGAAATAATGCGAAATGCAGTTTTGTAGCCATTAAAAATATAATTTTCTCAGTTTATCCACCAATGCACAGTGTAACAGAGAGTTCATTTTGGTCCCTTGCACAAGCATCTATGGAGAGTGGAAAGACATGGAAACTCCCTGGTAAAGCCCTGCTGGGATGTTTGAACCTGCAAACTAACCACAGTCACCTCAACCCCCAAGATCCACTCATCCATGACCACCAACGTCCTGAATCAGCTTATCATGTGACTGTGCACATTTAAAGATGTTTTTCAGTTTAATTTTAGATTTAACAAAGCCTAAAATAACAGTTGGGCTGGGTGTATACAGTAGCTTAGAAACTTTTGTTCTTAAAGAATAAGAAAATACATGCACTTAATCAGATTACGCCTGTTATGCACCTGTAAATCACTTTTATATTTGTATTTATCTGGGTGTTCTGGTGTCTAATGACTAGATCCACACACATGGTTTGATCAGGGCACTTTGCAGTGTTATGAAATCCTGCTGTGAATACCTCAGCTGTGTATTTATGCACCTGGAGCTGTTTTTCATGTGGTGTGTAATGGCTAGGAGACATTAAAATCCACAGATCAGTGTTACTGAGTTATCATACTGGCTAGTCAGGAATCCCCTTTTAGTTTTGGATTAATTTGTGTCTCATGTCTCAGAGTGTGAGGGACAGTCATGCTCATCTGAAAAGGCAGATCCGCACTTCCTGTGTCAGGGGGAAGTGAGGGGTCTGAGTCATAATACTCATACACACCAGTGAGTTTAGGAGGGCAACTGTGACCCTTCTAAAAATAAAAATAGGAACATAGAGTGGAAAAAAACTGGCATGCTCATATCAGATATTTTAAGGGATCAGATTTAAAGGGGACTGACCTAAGGAGGCCAGTTAGAGGTATGATTATAAATCGTTCCTTCAATGTACAGATTTCACAGGTGATTGTGATTTTAAAGGTATAGATCACTGATAAATGGCAAATTCTTTCAGCATTTACTCACCCTCATGTCTTTTAAAATCCATTTTTTGGCATATTTTTGGCAGAATTACTCCTTAAAAATATTTCCTCATAAAAAATGAGGTCTTACTGAGGTATCAAATCATACTCATGTGCATTAAAACAGTCAATCAAATTGATTTCAGTGCAACTGGTCTTATATGGTCATTTCGTCGTCTTGTAAAGGATACTATTATTATGTTGTTTAATATTAGCCTGGCTAACGCCAGACCACGTTATGACTTCGTCATGATTCGTAGTCTGGGAACCACATGTTCATTTTCTTGTGTTTAAGGCGTGGTTTACGAATGCCCAGAGCCGTTTATTGGGCGCTACGAATGTCTATCAAATGCGCCTGTGCGTAGCTCATAGCCAATCGTTTCAATCATGCCGGATGACGTATACAGAGCGATGGTTTAACGCCAAAAGTTGCTCTTTTTTTCAAAATAAACTTGCGTTCTAAACTACTTAGAACACTATCTAAGGGGCCGTTCATATGTCGCGTCTTTTGCGAGCTAAAGTTCGTTATTTCAAATGTAGACGCGCGGTATGCGCGCGCATAATGGAAGCGACGCGGTTGTAACGCGCTCGCGTTTTCCATGCGCAAGCTACAGAGCGGTTTGGAAAGGAGAAAGCGACGTGCCTAGCGTTTTCCACGCGTTTTTAGGCGCGACGTGAACGGCTGCATCGAATGATAACTTGCTGCCATGCTGGATCCATAGTTATTAACAAACTGCTTCGGTGAGTCGCATAGAAGGCGTCATCGTCTTGCTGCTTCCTCCCCGTTCTGTGATTGGTTCCCTATCTGAGGTGAAAATTTGGTCCATGGTTTCCATGCTACCTTCCAGCGTGAATAAAATCGCGCTGCGTGGAAGGCAGCATGGGGACACCCAGGCTAGTTTAATATAATAATAGCAGCAATGTGTAACATGGACACTATAATGTAAAATGTCACTGTTATTTGTAAGTCTTACATAAACTACTCTGTGTTACAGGAATCTGAAACATAAGTGATTTCCCTGCTCTCAGCCCAGGTCAAAAGGCCACTGTAGGCTAATATGGTGTCTAAGAACTCTGCATGGTGTAATTTTCAACATTTCAGCACACAGTGAGATGGAGAAGACAGCTGTCAGCACTGCAGAAATGGGTCCCCTGTGGCTCTGGATTACATATGCTAAACAATTAAACCGTTAACTTTCTCTTTCTCCCCAGAGGTCATGAATATGTAAAACGCTCATTAAACGGTTGTTAATTAATGCTTTGCTCTTCAATTTTCCTTTTAGACTCCCTATTGATTAGCCATTTCTTTCTCAAGTGCTTGTTCTATACTAGACTGACATGTCATCATATGACCTCACTTCAAAATGTCAATCACAGTAGCCCGTTCTCTGTCTCTCTCTCTCTCTCAATTCTGCAAAGCACAGCTGGTTGCTGGCTGACATCATCTTCTATATCAAACACGCTTATTTGCCTCGGGCTAATACAATGTCATGTTCGGGAATGTTGAAGTGTCTTTGTTCTCCAGGAAAACCATTATCTTATTCTTTTTTAGACTAGCTTGTACACACTACAAGGATTATTGGCCAAAAAATAATATTCTGTCATCTTACTTTTTTCTTGTGAAACACTAAATAAGAAGTTTAACAGAATGTCTGAGCTGCTCTTTTTAATACAATGAAAATTAATGGGGAGCATTCAACCGCTGAAAAATGATAGAAGAAGTCCATACAACTTATAGTAAGTCCGAATCCATATAATTGCTTTATGTGACAAACAGACTAGTTGCTAGTCACTGAAAGCAGGGGCGCCGCTCACAATTTTGGGCCCTATGACAAAATATGAGGTTGGGCCCCCCCTATCACACCAAAGCAGATCTCTGGGGGCCCCTAAAGGACATGGGCCCTTAGAATTGTCCTAACTTCCCCCCCTTAGCGGCGCCCCTGACTGAAAGTCTAGAAAATCCTGAATTAACAGCTGTAGTCTATTGAAGCCCTTTTTCGCCACTGATTAAAAAATAGAAAAAAGGTAAATGTGTCTCACGATTCAGACTTTTTTCTCAGATATAAACTCTTTTTTTTTTCTCCGAATTGCATGATATAAACTCACAATTGCAAGTTATAAAGTCAGAATAGCAGGGAACAAACTCAGAATTGACTAGAAATAAAGTCAGATTTGCAATTCAGACTTTTTCTCAAAAATGTATGTTTCTAAAAATGTAATTTTCTATCTCGCAACTCTGACTTTTTTGTCACAATTCTTACTTTTTTTAATATAAACTCACAATTGCAAGTTGTAAAGTTCATTTCTGAGGAGAAAAAAGACTGATTTGCTCAGGGAATTGCGAGTTGTATATCTCACAATTCTGTCTTAACTCACAATTGTGTTATAAAGTCAGAATTGCAAGAAAAAAGAAACTGCAAATCTGAGAAAAAAAAGTTAGAATTGTAAGTTTATATCTCACAGTTCTGACTTTATTTCTCAGAATTTTGAGTCTATATCTCACAATTCAGTTTTTTCTTATAATTGCAAGTTTATATCGCACAATTCTGACTTTATAATTCGCAATCGCGAGTTTAATCACTCGATATTACGAAAAAAAAGTCAGAATAGCAAGTTTATCCCTTTGAATAAACCAGCATATGTTGGTTAGGTATGTTTTGAAGCAGCTGGTTTGACCTGGTTTAAGCTGGTCCTTAGTTGGTAATGAACTGGTTTAAGCTGGTCCTAAGCTGGTTATAAACTGGTCATGTACTGGTCCTAAGCAACTAGCTCCTGCTCCGGACTAGCTCATAACCAGCTTAAACCAGCTGCCATGCTTCAAAACATACTTAACCAGCATATGCTTTTTTTTTTCAACAGGGATGTCTTGCAATTCTGAGAAATAAAGTCAGAATTGTAAGCTAAAAAATTGCAATTACCTTTTCTTATTTTTTATTCGATGGCGAAAACGGGCTTTCATAGTAGTCACCATTCACTTCTATTCTGTGGAAAAGAGCAGCTTGGAATAGCTTTAAATTACTCTATGTGTGCACCACAGAAAACAAAAGGCATAAGCATGAGTAAATGATGACAGAATTTTTAATTGTGAGTGAAATGCCTAGTACTGCCATGAAACTGGTGCAGGCTGACGGGTTGTTAACGTAATTGATGATATCACAGAATTATATGACTTGGCACAAGCTGATTGGTTCATGTTGCATACGCAACCAATGAGCTTGCAACCTTATGTTTAAATAGCTGTTAGCATTCACTTGGGAATTTTGCAGCGTGCTTTCAGAGGTCCTTTGAAACCCTCCACCTTCCCCAGCTCCACCTGTATAGATCTGCTATGGGTTATTTTATGCTATTTGTGCAGCAGCGGTATGTCTTAAATACTCACAGCACCGTATCGCCATATGCTTTGGCAGTAGCAAGTTCCTGTACTTGCTTGCAGCAGCAATAATCTACAACTACAGCAGATCAAATACATCAACATTATCATATCCATTACCATGCAAAACTTTTCTGAGTTTTCAGCACAGAACTATAACTTTTTAATGGAATGTTTTTTGTATTGTCTTTCATTCCTGTCGAGATTTGCTAATAATCTATTGCTTTCTCATTTCAAGTTGTTTTAAAAGGATTATCCTGAGGCAATTATGCAAAGGTATTACAGGGGTATAGATGTAGGAATTCTACCAGATACAATAATGGTCACAGACAAGGTCACACTTGTTTTTGTCATTCTCAAAATGTGCATGCAGTACAAACAATTTTCAAAGAGCACTGACTCTCAGAGCAAAAAGGTTAAGCACATGAAGGAGGAGAATTCTCTGTGCATTTCAAAACAACAAGACGACTATTCTCACCCTGGCCCTTTCACCATCCAGCCAACCCCCACAGGAGTTGGTGGGAATCTCGTGAATAATGCAGTTCTCCTTTAATTAATTCAAACCTGCTTTTGGAACACAAAGACTCGACTGAGAGGAGAGCAAGTGTAGGGTTTAAAGAGCTCTTAACACACAGCCATGCATCAACCATGATGGCCTGAAGGAGAACACATTCTGAAGTTCTAAAAGAACCAACCACTGAACTGTAGAACCACAAGTTAAAAGAATTGACATCACCACAGAAAGTAATGTGTTTATAAAGCTGTAAAGTTGTCAGAATTGTCCTTTTAGTGGTGGGATTATTATAGGGAGATTAACATCTGGTTATTCTGACGTAATTCCTTTGGTCATGTCCTAGGTCACGTCCCTTTCTGGTATCCCTGCATGGATCATGTGAAAGTTACCAGGTGGAGCGGCTTTAAATTGTCATGACAGAAGTTGAAAAATTGGATTATAACTTTGCACAGACAACGTAAGTACAACATTTTATCACATCTCTCAGGTTAATATGTAAACCTTGTGGCAGTATGATGTGGCTTAAGAAGTAGTATGTATTTGAAAAAAAAAAATTGTAGTCCAGGGACTTCCAAATGTACTTTGTTATCCGAACATATTTGACTTGAAATATTTACTTGAAGTACCTCCTGAAATTTTAAGTCACTATTAAGTTACTATTCCAATAATTCAAAAACATTCACAGTTCTCTGATGTTGATTAATGATCACATGGCATGCATGTAAAATAGTTCATCCTTTTTTGTTTTTATTTTAAAATATTAGTTTTAATTTTACAATTCTTTGCCCCATAGTCTCCCATTGTATGAGCTTTTTACTGTATACCCAAATTGTTTTATTGCTTTACAAGATGGGTAAAAATTGTTTTATGTGGTCATCAACAGCATATCACAAATGCTATCAATCAAGTTAACTTGTAACCCTAAACATTTCTTTAACAAAGTAGTCTACATCAGTGGTTCTCAAATAGTTGTTCATGACTCAGAAATGGATTTCAAGTCTGTTCTTGGTAAAATACAGTGATACAGTTGAAGTCAAAAGTTTACATACACCTTGAATCTGCAGAATGTTTTTTTTACCAAAATAAAAGGGATCATACAAAATGCATGTTATTTTTTATTTAGTACTGACGTGAATATGATATTTCACTTAAAATACAAGTACATGTAGTCCACAAGAGAAAATAATAGTTTTTTTTTTTGTTGTTTGTTTGTTTCATGACAGTTGTTTCTGAGTTCAATGTTTGTCCTGAACAGTTAAAAAAATTCTTAAGGTCCCACAAATTTGTTGGTTTTTCACCATTTTTGTGTATTTGAACCCTTTCCAACAATGACTGTATGGTTTTGAGATCTTTTCACACTGAGGGACTCTTACAGAACTATTACAGAAGGTTCAAACGCTCACTGATGCTTCAGAAGGAAACACGATGCATTAAGAGTCAGGGGTGTAAACTCTTAAACAGAATGAAGATGTGTACATACTAAATATTTTTTTTCATTTACTATTGCCCTTCAGAAGGTACAGAAGATACTTACATGTTTCCCTAAAGATGAAATAAGGTACATTTACCCTGATCTTCAAATTTCTAAATATTTTCACCCCTCTGGCTCTTAAGCCCCTCAGTTGTCTTCAGTGTAAAAAGATGGATCTCAAAATCACACAGTCATTGTTGGTAAGGGTTAAATATACACAACAATGCTGAAAAACCAAACAATTTGAGGGACCTGAAGAATTGTTCTGAAGAACAGCAGGCAGTTTAACTGTTTAACTGTCAGGTCAGTACTAAATAAAAAATAACATGCTTTTTGTTCTGCAAGGTGTATATAAACTTTTGACTTCAACTGTAGATAATGAATAGCAACAAACCATATATAATAATCAAATATAAAGCAGAAAATAACTTATAGTTGTTGACGTCAAAGGCTGTGTTCTCAAACTCTATGATATCTGTACTAGGTGGACGCTTGTCAAACTAGACACAATATGAACAAATTGTGTTACATGCACTACATGCATCTTCGACAGCCATGAACAAAACTACAGTTTTCTTATTCAGCCTATAGTAATATTAGTTTTATTTAAGGATTGCTATATGTTAAATGATTTTCAAACTGTATTAGATCACCAGTTAAATGTCCAGTGTAAAATGTACACTATCGCTCAAAAGTCTGGGGTCAGTAAAATTTCTTTTAAAGAAATTATTATTAAGCAGAACAGTTTTAAACACTGATAGTGAGAAATGTTACATGAGAACCAAATCAGTATATTAAAATGATTTCTGAAGAATCATGTAACACTGAAGATCGTACTAACCCTAAACTTTTCAACTGTAGTGTACACTCTTAAAAATAAAGGTTCTTTAAACGGTTCTTCACAGCGATGCCATAGAAGAACCATTTTTGGTTCCACAAAGAACCATTCAGTCAAAGGTTCTTTAAAGAACCATCTCTTTCTTAACTTTTTACAATCTGAAGAACCTTCTTTCACCACAAAGAACCTTTTGTGAAACAAAAAGGTTCTTCAGATGTTAAAGGTTCTCTATGGAACCATTTAAACAAAAAGGTTTTTCTATGGCATCATGAAGCACCTTTATTTTTACGAATGTAGGTCTTCAAGCAAAACCAGTTAAAACCATTGGTCAACATTTTGGAGAGTGAGAGTTCTAGTACTTCCTGTATGACATCACTGTGTTTGTCTCATTGATTGAGGGTCCCATTGTCACTGACAATAGCAGTAAAGCAACAGGAGACAAAACAACCAAGAATGCACCACAGTTCTTCCAATGTTGACCACTCAGCTGCACACACAGAGAGGAACATATGGGCAACAATACATCAACATCTCTCCTCCGCCCCCCATGACAGACACAACACTTTCTGCTTCAACTCGGACTCCCGTACCAATAGTCAACAGCCACAAATCAGGCCTGAGTGGTTCATTACGCATTCCCAGCGCTATGGCTTATCAGAATAGGAAGTGTGGAAATACACACAGACTTGTGAACACACCACACGCCTATTCACTGAAGGCGTGGAGCCAGCGGTCACATCCGTCTTCCTCAGCTATACGTGCTAAAAGTAGATCCTTTAAGATCTTTTAGTCCAATCACATGCAACACGGCTGCTCCCTAATTACAGTAATGAGCATGTTGAGAGGAAAACACCACAAACAAACAAACAAACACCAAGAGCAACGAAGGGAGGACAGAACGAGGCCAAAACAAAAATGGTCCCGGTTTACTTTTCTGAGTATTTTATTTTGAAAATGCAAGATTTTAGAAGTTACCAAGCATGTTTAGTGCATAGATAATGCTTAATAATATGACAAGATTTTATTGAAGAATGCTCACCGTCAACTAGATTTCAGAAAATCAATATTTTTATGTCCTTACTCAATCTGTGTACATTCAGACATTAAGACGAAAAAGAAACCTAACAGTTTTTAAATGTAAACATGATTTTGTTTTTAATAATAAGCAGTTTTTTATATAACAGTGTTTTTTCATACAGGTAAACACACTCATTGAGTTGCTACTGTCATACGTTCATATTCATAGCTTTCACTTGCACAGACTTCTGTTGTCACACAATACAGCCAATTTCTAATGGACCGTTCTTTTGTTGAGCAGGAAGGGGTGAGAGGAGATGTCAAGCCCCAAACCCCCCGCTACCCATCTACAATATGACCCGCAGTGCTATATTCAGCCTGTGAGTCGACTAGTGTGATTTGTGACATATTAATCACAAATTTATTAAAGTCCTCAGCAGTGGCTGCCACTTTTTTCCACATGAGCAACTCAAAAGACAACGGATACTGCTGCTGCTGTGAGACTTCATAATGCACACACACCCCTCTTCATAACAGCTACTGAACACACAAAGTGTCACAGTTCACAAGCTAAGACAATCATATTTAACGTTATTTGTTTAAAAAGCCAAAATTGTACTTAAAAACTGCGTGCATACATACAAAATTAGAGGAAATTTAACTATAACTTTCTGACGACAATTTTTTTTTTCTTACCTGGCTAAAGGTTGTAGCTTCTCCAAGTATGCAAAATCTGAAATATTCTCCTTCTGCAGTCTGTTAGTAAGAGTTTCTCAGTTCCACAGCAAGCATAGCGACCTAGTGCACAGATTTACACTGACGGACAACAAGAAGTTGAGCGTGAACGACAATCCTGTTATGTTGCCACTGACCTCCCACTATAAACTGTGCCGGTGTTTCCCAAGCAGTCTTACAATCTTCTCCAAGTCGCTCTTTCTCCTGCTCACTCTCTCTCCTTAGTTCAGCCCCCAAGGGAGTGATTTAGGATTTCCCAGACACACCCTCTCCAATGGGCGGAACTTGAGGAGTCATCTCACAGCCGACTAGCCGGCCCCTGCCCCCAGCAGCTCTCTCTTCTATATGTCCAGTCTGCCCATTACTGGCCCCTTTTTGTTCAAGTCAACTTTTTGAACAAGTATCACATCATTGTCAAAAGATACCATACAATGTCAATGTTAGAACTTAAAATAGTCTAAAAATAGACTTCTCTTCTCATGTTTTACACCTTATATGGTCAACAGTGATTTACTTTAACTGTCAACCATTATAATGCTTTTTCAGTAGTGGCTCATCAGAATAACTAAATGTTTTTTTTCTGTTGTCTCTGAGGAACAGAATTTCCCGTCTCTTTGTCCTCAGATTCCTCTTCATTGTCATTGGGACGATAACAAACGACAGAGGCAGAGTTCCTTCCCGAATGATTCAGGCAGAGAGATGGGGTGCGGTGTGATCTGACTGAAGGCCGATGAGAGTGTGGTGACCATGCAGGTGATTCAAAGTTTACTGTCTGAATGTTGTGCAAAACATTCTGCAAACCAAAAGCTATCAATTTCTAGTATTGTAGGGTTGCATATAAACTAATACCAAAAGTGCCTAAGCGCTAGTGCCACAACAATGAATTCACTACTAACAAAGTGTGTGCACTAGAAACTCTGAAAAGGATACATCTGGATTGAAATAGGCCTCCTTTGGTTACAGCACACCTTCCTGGAGTACCATTTGTCAAAGTGTCAAAACCAGACATTGTCATGAAAATAGAGATATATATCTGTCAAAAACAGCACTCAGAGCACTGTTATCAATCTTTGGCTCTGTGCAATTAAACATGCACACTTTGAAATCGAGCGTTTATTATGTGACATGGGCAATAGATCACTAAAAAGGAAGAGCTATGGTGAATCTGTCAACATGTCTGGTTTGTTCAGCCCTGGAGTTCTCAAGTAATGTTTGGTAGACACAACCAAAGATAACAATATCCACCACAAATTATAAGTCTAACAAGACAGCTTTAAAAGTAACACTCTTAATTCTAACTGAACATGAATTGAATTCTGTATTAATGCATCTGTGATGCTTAACAAGAGCGACCAACTGTTTCAACTTTTGAATAACTCTTTAAAAAAAAAAAATAAATAAAATAAAACAGTTTTGCTTCACCTTGACTTGTATTTTTCCACATTACTTGTTTCTTTGGCACTTATGCGTGTACTGTAAATAACATAAGCAGTCCTGCCCATTGATTGTGATGTCAATATCTCTACTGTGGTATTGCACAGTATCTCTAGTACTTGACACATTTCTGTTGTTTAATGGCATTTACCGTCATAATGCCCAGCCCTAATGCCAATGATTGAGAGCAGACATTCTTTGCTTTAATCTGATGTCTCATCTTCTTAAGCACCTTAACGTGGAGTCAGAATGCTTGACTAGACCTATACAGCCCCCAGGAGAGCAGCTTTGACTGGCAGAGGACTGGATTCAGTAATTTGATTAGTAGCTCATAATTCAAACTGGTGACAGAAGACACAAGTACGAACAAATGAGAACACCTCATACATAATGGTTTGTTTATAATCATGTGTCTAGGTTTCTCAGCAGAAAGTCATCATAATTGGGTTTACTTCAAGAACAGTGAATAGGAGAGTACCACAAATATATTGTTGCCATTCCCATTTGGTCCAAACGCAAAAGAAAAACTATATAATGATATAATACCAAGTGTTACACATTTATTAAATTATGTTTTACATTTACATTTATGTTATACATTTTTATAAAATATAAAAAACTAATTTAAAAAGTTGAGGATTTACGATGCCGATAACCGTTAAAACACGTCATCACAGTCTTGTGAAAAGGGTCCATTCTGACCTCTTTGCATTTGTTTAAAGGGGTCATATGATGCGATTTCATATTTTCCTTCGTCTTTGGAGTGTTACAAGCTTTTTGTGAATATATAAGATCTGTAAAGTTGCAAAGATTACAGTCTCAAATTCAAAGAGATATTCTTTATAAAAGTTAAGACTCAGCCACAAAATGGCTCATTCAAACAAGCCCCCACGTCGACGTCACGGTGTGGAAATATTTGCGTAACAACCCCCAAATGTTTACACAAATGAAAAAGGTGTAACTTTTATTCCGTGGTATTTTTGCAGCCACCGCCATGTTGTGGAGATGCTGTGTGTTTCATTGCGAAAGCGAAAGTACTTTGTTTGGCCTCTGTTGAGTACACAACTAGAAATCAGTGGTTAAGCTGCATTTACAACACTGTTCCAGAACAGTACAACGCAAATATTCAAGTGTGCGCAGCGCATTTAACGGAGGACTGTTTCCTGAACCTGGGAGAGTAGCCTACAATACGGCTGTGACTATAAAGTTAGGTGCGTCTGGCTCACAGCCTGTAAGTACGTTTTCATATTTAAAGAATTTGCTACTGGCTATTCAAATGCGAGTTTTGAGCAGTGTAGAGTAGTGCTTGTTTGTTTTTTCTGCTATCACAAATGCAGACATAGTGTTATGTTTACGCAGCACGACGCAACGCAACGCAATGCGGAAAAAAACAAAATGAGTCATTACAATCAGTAAATTATGTCCTCACTGGATACTACAAATGCCTCATTCATTATAGGTTTTATTGTTTTTGTCTCATCGCGTCGGGACACGGCATCACAACATGGTAATGTTGAGAACACCGTCACACGCTTGAGGTATTCGGCTAATCACAACGCACGGGATAGTTTTAACGATGACCTTACTACCTTTCTGGGCCTTAAACAGGCTTTAGTTGTCTTGCTGTCTATGCAGGGTCGGAAAGGTCTTTGATATCATCAAAAATATCTTAATTTGTGATCTAAAGATGAGCGGGTCTTACAAATTTCAAACAACATGAAGATGAGTAATTAATGACAGAATTTTTATTTTTGGGTAAACTAACCCTTTAAGTTGCGGTTCCTAATGAAGTTAACCGCAATCTGCAATATTACTGTTTAAATTTCTTACCAAAGCTAATTTTACCGCAGTTTGGAACTTTTATGTATTTGTGTTTCCATACAGGAACAGAAACATCTTGGAATGGAATGCCTCAAGATGAACACAAAACAAAGTCTTTCGCTCTCAAACAGTCACAGGAAGTGTCCCTTAGACTGGATATAGAGCTCATCTAATTATTTTCTGCCTCTCTCTCTACTTCTACTGGTTCCACCCAAGGCTGAGAGCAAGAACAGTTATCAAAGTATGAAATGTAATCTTGCCCCATTCCACAACATGTAATCATCAAGGGCAGTGTTTTCAGTAGGAAAATACGAATTTCCTCTTATGAGTGATTTTCTGAATCATAAAACTGTGGACTGTAAATAATGTGATAATTATCATTTCTACACTGACTTTTATAAACTTCACCACCTTACAAAACTAAGAGAGTATTTGTGCATGCATAATTCTTTTGAGTATGAGAATAATTCCAACTGTGATACTGGATAAAACCATGTTAAAATGTGAGCAATAACCTGCCTCATTTTTGCCAGCTTTATCTCATGCCCTATGCCTCAGATAAACATGATGTGGAATCTGTATGTCATGCCTGGTATTTTCCAACACTGGCAAATAGCTGCTCAGCAGTGAGCATTACTACATCTGACCTCTCGGCTTACAGTCTAGCTGTCATCAGATGGAGTTTAGCCGCCACTTACACATGGTCAAGCACAGTCATATTGATGGACTAAGTGGGCCCTGGTGGCTGGTTTGTCTGGTTCCAGCCCCGCATTCTTTCTTACATAAGTGTAACTCTATTCCAGGATAAATATGGCTAGTGAAAGTAAAGTGATCTTTACTAGGAAGAAGAATTCATATAGACTGTATTCAGAGCAACATATTTCATATTCAATCAAATTCATATATTAAGCTTCCATCTGATTTTCACAGCTTTCTGGAGATTTGGTCAACAGAAAATTTACTAAGATGTATCTTTGATATATTATGGACGTTATGGGTTAACACATTACAAGTAACGCGCGTTACGTAATCAGATTACTTTTTTGCAGGTAACTAGTAATGCATTACTTTTTAATTTACAAGATTATTTTTTTTTTCAAATAAATAACACCAGTTACTTTTTTCCCATTTATTGACTGACCAGTCTCCTGTCACCATGTTTGTAAATCAGAAGAGCAGAAGCGTATGTTACAATAGTTTTAGACTAAATGTGAACATGCATTAATTCATCTCACTTACAAAAAAAAAATTATCAATCAAAATGAATTAAAATGTGGAAATGCAAACTCAGAATATGACGCATATGCCATAACACAAATATCCTTTATGCGTTTATTTACCTTTTTTTTTTTCAACATGTCTTTGCTGCTGATCCAACCATACTAATAAGAAAAAATGACTTTAGATAAACAAACATTTGGGCTTCATTGTTTTTTATTGCTGAAGAGTGTTGAACCTTCTTCACCTGCGTTGTACTGTATAGGTATGAACTCACTTTTCCTTCAGCCTGGGGCTTATTTGTTTTATTTTTGGTGTGAAAGGGCTTTTACATTTGCTGAAAATAGAACTATTTAAATGTATATTAGAAACAAACAAACAAGCCCTGCCCAGATTTAAAAAGTAACAAAACGTATTCCTTTCCATAAAGTTAGTTACTTTTTTAGGGAGTAATGCAAAATTGTAATGCATTACTTTTAAAAGTAACTTTCCCCAACACTGGGTGGAACAATTGAAATCTCATATTTAAAAAGGTATATACAACCCATTTTAGTATAAAAAAAGACTTAATTTTAAACATCAGGATCGTAAAAAGTAGTTTCAAATCACAGGTGGTTGCAATGGAAAAACATTTTTTTTTAAATAGAGGGCTTGATGATTTCAGGCAAACATGAAAGCTGTGTCAGAGGTGGAGCAAGTTTTGATTATACATAATCCAAAGACATTTTTCACATCTTTTTTTTTTTTTTTTACTATTGTGCATTGATGAATCATTCACAGTAAGACCAGGAACATGCATTAACAAAGTATGAAATAAATCAATACAATTAAAAAAAAAAAAAAAAAAAAATATATATATATATATATATATATATAATTTATTGATGTCCTCAAATTTACATTTCTCCATTAATCTATTTGTGTTTTTGCGATAAATCGCATACTGGCATCTTTTGGGCATGTCTTCAAACTTTGAGAAGAGTAATGGAAACTTTCTACAGGTGACATTTGTCTAGCAGACAAGAGAGCTTAATGCAGGTCTCTGAAAAGCTTTTCACAAAGAACCAGAAATGGCTACTTTATGCTAATATCATCCGTCATGACGGATATATTTTGGACATGTATTAAATTTCAAAACAGAGTTTTTTTTAAGAGGGGCCCAGCTGTTCATTCTGGCTGGGAAATGTGTTTGTTTATGAAATGCTGGCACAGAGCTGGATGTGACTGAGAGGTGAAGGAGCTGATACTCTCACACCCAGTGTGAGCGCAAGGACAAGGAAGAGTTTTCCCACAAAACGCCCAAGAAACGCCCAGAATATATCTAAGAGACACCCTGGGCTTTAATCTGACTGTTTCTCACGTTTTCTCAAAATGGCTCAGCCCTGGCTCTCGAAATGTTTACAGTTATGCTTCTTTTTCTAATGCTTATGCCGGATTAGGTTTTACAAAACAAGTTCTTAATGAAAGAACTGCATAATTGGGATTTCATTTGAGTGTATATCCACTCTGTAAATCAGCAATCTTCATGCTTAGTCTTAATTATAGTTTCTGCTACAATTAAAAATCAGTTCGTTTTTTATATTTTATTTGTTTTTATAAATATAATAATAATAAGCAAAATGATACAACCTACATAGGATGCATTGCTGACCTTGGAGTTTATTGAGTTCAGAATTGCTTATGTATGGAATTTTATATACTGTATGGTGGCATCCCTTTGAACGAATCTGCAATTTGCACTGAGAGCTGGGAAGGCAGTGAGCCAACCACCCATTTAATAGCATACTCCAAGCTCTTCTGCACAAGAGCAGCCTGTCATCATTGAACATCACTGCAATGCTGTGCTGCACATACATGTGAGTACTGTGTTTATGCATTGACACACACTTTACAACTACACAAAAGGTACCAAATAAAATAAAGTAGTACCTGAAGCCAAATGACTACTGGAATGAAGAAAAAAAATCATCATTTACTCATTCTCAAGTCATGCCAAACCTTTCTTCTTGGGAAAAAAAGAGATGGTTTACAGAATATATCATCATTTTCCCATACCACAGAAACAGTAATTGTCAAGCATAAAAATTCAGTTCATAAATGTACAATAAAATAGTCTATAAGCCAGACAATCATGTGGCTTTAGAAGTTGTATGTACCACGTTTTTTTTTTTTTACTTTGTCTTTTCTGCAAAACATATTATTTTTGCATTCAGCAGGTGATGTAGGTTTGGAACAACATTAGGGTGAGTAAATCAATTACAGACTTTTAACTTTTGGGTAAACTGTTGAATTAGGAATGTAATGCTTTTAAATATGCACTTTAGCAGGTTGAAATGTTTTGAAGATTGATTCAGGCAACTATACCAGTAAAAAAGTAAGAATAGTGTTTAACTGAAAAAAGCTTATACAGTCAAACCAAAAAATATTCAGACACTTTAGTAGGTGCAGGACACTATAGTTCATTTATCTAAGTAAGGATAGCAAAATAAAGTAAACTCTGACATATTATACCCAGAAATTCTTCATACAGTGGACAACTAGTAAAACTGATAAAAATTTGGGACCAAAAATTTGATTTGACACTTTGACCTGACCATGTTTTGTTACATACCTTTCTATCAGAGCTATCTGACATTTTCACGATGAATTTGTTCTGACAGTTTAACTCTTGAGTCCTTGTCATATTTTATTACCATTTTATAAACTATATCGAATAAACTGTGATAATGTGAGAAATGTTGAAGGTGTCTGACTACATTTTGGTTTGACTGTATAAAAATATATACATTTTTACAACAGTTCTTTCTGGTACTCAAATCTGTTTGGCTGAGAGGTGCGCAATATTCTAGTGATATCAGAACTCCATTCTGATTGTGTATTTCTCACAGCAAGTGTCATGATGGACACTCAAAACCACTACCATTTTATAAATATTACTGTTTTTGTGTCACGGAAAGTAGTTTTAATAGTTTTTTTAGGCAAGCATGTACTTGTTTAGACCTCAAATATGCAGTTTGGTAATAAAGATCAGGTTGTGCCTGCGGCCATGCCAATATACAGCTGTATCACATACTCATGTGATATTGCTCCTAAACATTTTTGTATGTAGTATAAGATTTAAAAACACTGCTGTTAAAATAATACTGCCAATTGTTGTGGAGAAAGAGAAAAATCTTTTCTTATGAAACTAACAAGATGTTTTTCACAGTAGAGATTCACCTTCTACATTTTTACAACAGTTCTTTCTGGTACTCGAATCTGATTGGCTGAGAGGTGCGCAATATTTTAGTGATATCAGAACTCCATTCTGATTGTGTATTTCTCACAGCAAGTGTCATGATGGACACTCAAAACCACTACCATTTTATAAATATTACTGTTTTTGTGTCAAGGAATGTAGTTTTAATAGTTTTTAGGCAAGAATGTACTTGTTTAGACCTCAAATATGCAGTTTGGTAATAAAGATCAGGTTGTGCCTACGGCCATGCCAATTTATATCATGTGATATTGCTCATGTACATTTTTGTATGTAGCATATTGAAAACACTGCTGTTAAAATAATATTGCCAGTTGTCCTGGAGAAAGAGAAAAATCTTTTATTATGAAACTAACAAGATGTTTTTCACAGGGATGCAGCAG
Source organism: Garra rufa (assembly GCF_049309525.1). Lineage (NCBI taxonomy): Eukaryota > Metazoa > Chordata > Actinopteri > Cypriniformes > Cyprinidae > Garra > Garra rufa. The sequence goes on along the minus strand of NC_133375.1, from coordinate 31,974,915 downwards.
TAGAGCTTTACCTTCATTGCTCTGAGGAAGGTGGTCTATGAAATCGTATGTGTAACATTTGCATTTCTCACAGGATGTGAGGACTACAGGAGTTCAATGGAGACACTACTAGAAAAGGCTGTTAAAGGTGTCGAACCCGGTTTAATCAGACCACCTATTGAGTCTTCAAACAGCCAAAACAATAGTTATTGTCCTCAAGCACAGGAGTACGTCAGCAAAGACCAGACGTCTTTTATACACTGACAGAATAGTAAGTTTTCAGACTTCTTATAGTTTGTGCTGTAACCCTTTGCAGGTTTGTGTTACATACTGTTTGTTCAAAAGATGTTCTGCACTATTCCTATTGGTTACAAAAAATAAAGGCCATTTTTTTTGCTGCAAGTCGCTGATTTAAGACATTCAATTCAACAGCCCATTTTCTAAAGTGTCAAAGTCTCTATAGCAATGGAGTCGAGGCAGTATGTTATGCCTGGGAAACGAGCCTCGGCCTGTCAGCCCACTGTTTGTATGTGTGTGTGTCTTGACATGCTTTTTAAGGACTTAATTACACGCAGTGGAGGGGTGCCCCCACAGCAATGCTGACTGCCGGGATTGCGGGAAGGGCGAAAGAGTTTATAATCACCTGGCAGCTCCTGCGCACACCAGCGTGTGTCTGCTCCTCCTCTACATAGACACGCGTCTGTGTGTCTGTTTGACTGAAGGGTAGGGGTGGCAGTGTTGCCAGATTTTGTTAAAAAAAAAAAACATGCCCAGAAAAAGGGACCTGCCTCACTAAAGGAAGCAACATGTCAGTTTTTGTGCTTTCGGTGGTTGGTGGTTGGTGGTTATAGAGTAAGGAGAATTTCATTGATTTTATTTATTATAGAATAACTTGTCAAATTATTTTTGTATCCTAACACACTTTTTAAAATAATTGCCTAATTGTTATATATATATATTTGGTAACACTTTACAATAAGGTTCATTAGTTAACCACATTAGTTAACATGAACTAATAATGAACTGCACTTATACAGCATTTATTAATCTTTGTTAATGTTAATTTCAACATTTACTAATACATTATTAAAATTTTGTTAACATTAGTTAATGCAGTGTGAACCAACATGAACAAACAATGAACAACTGTATTTCCGTTAACTAACGTTAATGAAGATTAGTAAATACAGTAACAAATGTATTGTTCATGGTTAGTTCATGTTAGTTAATACATTAACTAATGTTTAACTAATTAACCGTTTTGTAAAGTGTTACCATATATTTTTATGCATACAACTAGCCATCTAGATCAAATGGGCAAAATGTTTTTTTTTTTTTTTTTGTACTTGTACTAATTATTATCTAATTATATAGTATACATTGCCACTCAAAAGTTTGGGATCAGTAGGACTTGTAATTTTTTTTTTTAAAGAAGTCTCTTATGCTCATCAAGGCTGCATTTATTTGACTTAAAATACAGAAAAAACAGTAATATTGCAAAATGTTGTAAGAATACAAAATAATGTTTAATAATGTTGTAAGAATACAAAATAATGTTTAATAATGTCTTAAGTGTCACATAATCCTTCAGAAATCATTCTAATATGCTGGTTTATTATTAGAATGATCAATGTTAGAAACAGTTGTGCTGCCAAATATTTTTTTGGAACCTGTGATTCTTTTTTCAGGATTCTTTAATAAGTAACAAGTTAAAAAGAGCAGCATTTATTCAAAATATAACTCTAACAATGTATGCTGGTAAATAAAAGTATTAATTAAAAAAATCTACTGACCCCAAACTATTGAACATTAGTGTTTATTGTTAGAAACCCTTTTTATTTTAAATAAATGCTGTTTTTTTTATCTTTTATTGATCAAAGAATCCTGAAAAAAATATTACAGGTTCCAAAAAAATATTAAGCAGCACAACTGTTTTCAACAAATTAATAAATAATAAATGAATCAGCATGTTAGAATGATATCTGAAGGATCATGTGACACTGAAGACTGGAGTAATGATGCTGAAAATTTAGCTTTGTATCAAAGGAATAAATGACATTTTTTTTAATTCACATAGAAAACAGTTATTTTAAACCGAGTATTTTAAACTTACATTTTTTTCTGTATTTTTGATCAAATAAATGCAACATTTAAAAAAATGTCTTTAAAAATCCTAAAAAATCTTACTGATCTGAGTGGCAGCGTATGTAATCGTGTTCATTGAATAAATTAAATGATACCATTATCACTATGTTAGTAAGCCAATGTTTAAACTGTAAGCATAAAGATTAGTTTAGTTTTTCACGTCCGTGCTAAAATAAGCAGACATGTCAACTCTGAGGGGTGGATAGTCTGATGGAAGGATGTCTTTGTGTTTGAGTGTGCGGAAGCAAGTCTATTCATGACTCACTATCAGTGTTGACAGTAAATGCATCTTATGTTTCTGAGTGCTCTCTGATGAACCGTTATCTCCATAATTTCGGCACACTGATTAGATGCGTATCACTTTCAAGGCTTCGAGATGACTCCTTGAAGATCTTGAGGATAGCATAATTATGTTTGTCTCAGATTAAAACTTCTTCACTGAACTGAGCTGGCATTGGTCTTATATATAGACACTACCATTATACACACACACACACACACACACACACACACACACACACAGACAATACTTCACAGGGAGATCAGTTTCACACTCCAATGCTTCATTTTGTGAACTAATCCCTGTTGTTTTGACCCCATATGCATGTGTCCTGGAGCCTGCAGCCTTGTGCTGAACTGTTCTTCCAGTCTACGTAAAGCCTTGCTGTGATTAATGTAGCTCTTCAGTGTTGGGCTCTGTGCATGGATGGAGTCACAGGTTGTCCAGTACAAGCAGGGTTATGGCACACCAGACTCACCCCAGAGAAAACATCCACAAAGAGATAAGCTCCTGCTTCTGTTTATGAGGAGGTGTGTGCATGGAGAGAGATACTTTAATTGCTGGTCTTTGGATTTTAATGATTGTTGCACCTTTTGTATTTGTAAAAAGCCCATAAAATAGCAGAAGGCAGGTCAGTTCAGTCAGTAGCCACCCCTGGGCAGCTATTGTCTATGTAGGCAACTGTCATACAAGTAGAACTTGTTCCTACACTCTTAAAAATAGGTGCTTTAAAAGGTTCTTCACAGCAATGCCATAGAAGAACCATTCAGTCAAAGGTTCTTTAAAGAACCATCTCTTTCTTACCTTTTTATAATCTGAAGAACCTTCTTTTGCCACAAGGAACATTTGGTAAAAGGTTTTTCAGACGTTGAAGGTTCTTAATGGAACAATTTAAACAAAAAAGGTTCTTCTATGGCATCGTGAAGCATTGAGGCATCGAAAACCTTTATTTTTAAGAGTGTGGGTTAATAAGGAAAAATAATCTACTTAATCTACTTTTATTCAACAAAGATATATCAAAAGTAAAAATAAAGATATTCATCAAATGAAAATATTCACCAAAAGTCTAGAAAAAAAAATTCACAATCACAGCACAACTGTTTTCTATGGAAGCCCATTTCATCCACTAAATACAAAATTAAAAAGGTAATTGCGACTTTTTATCTCACAATTCTGACTTTTTATCTCAGAATTGCATGATACATGCTCGCAATTCTGACTTTTCTTTTGTGAGATTGTGAGATATAGTCACAATTGCTTACTATAAACTCACAATTGACTTATTTTCTCAGATTTGCATGATATAAACTCACAATTGCTATAAAGTTATAAAGTCAGAATTGTGAAATATAAATTCACAATTCTAAGAAAAAAAGTCAGAATTGCAAGATGTAAACTCACAACTGCAAGAAAAAAAGTCAGAATTGCAAGATGTAAACTCGCAATTGCAAGAAAAAAAAAGTCAGAATTGCAAGATACAAACAATTCTGAGGAAAAAAGTCAGAATTGCAAGATGTAAACTCGCAATTGCAAGAAAAAAAAAGTCAGAATTGCAAGATACAAACAATTCTGAGGAAAAAAGTCAGAATTGCAAGATGTAAACTCGCAATTGCAAGAAAAAAAAGTCAGAATTGCAAGATACAAACAATTCTGAGGAAAAAAGTCAGAATTGCGAGTTTATGTATAAATTTGGACTTTATTACTCGATATTGGGAGTTTATGTTTCACAATTCTGAGAAAAAAAGTCAGAATTATGAGATGTTATCTCGCAATTGTGAGTAATAAAGTCAAAATTTCAAAAGTCAGAATTGTGAGATAAAAATTTTGCAAGCACCTTTTTTATTTAGTGGTGGAAACAGGCTTTCGTAGTTTTCAACACTGATAATAATAAGAAATGTTTCCTGAGCACCAAATTAGCATATTAGATTTCTGAAGGATCATGTCACACTGAAGACTGGAGTAATGGCTGCTAAAAATTCAGCTTTTATCACAGGAATAAACTACATTTTGAAATACATTTAAGTAGAAAACAGTTGTTTTAATTTCTAGTGCTATTCCACAATATTACAGTTTTTTTTACTGTATTTTTGGATCAAATAAATCCAGACTTGGTGAGCAAAAGAGTTTTCTTTCAAAAACATTGAACTTTTAAATATGCACTTGAGTGTGAAAAGAGCGGGACTAACCTCTTTTTGTTTCACGCTCTCGCAGGATTTGGATACTGGAGAGAATGTGGATACGATGGAGACGACTTTGGATCCCCAAAGCCAACAGATCCATTTCTGTAAGGTGCAACAAGTCCTAAATAGAGACAAAAACACAGATGAAGTGGTTTAAATCTGTGGTGAGAATGACAAGGGCTAGAACTAATGGCCATCTATCATTCGCACACAAAAACAAACATCAGAAAAGTGTACGGTTTAAGCTAGCAGTGTGTCATTACGGCCTGTGCCTCGCCACTCCTCAAAGTCAGGCCTTGTGTGGCTTTCAAAACAATACATTCCTTCAGCTTCTGACACGACGAAAACGCACAGCTATGTTTTAGACGGCATCTCTGCTTTCATTGTTCCCGGCAGGACAAAACAAGAGCCGTTTAATTGAAGGTTATGCGCTATTTTCTGCTGTTTAGTATTTACAGTGCACATGCCAGAGCATTCTTTTCTAAATAAACAGTAACAAACATGCACTGTCACAGCATATTGGGTTATCTGGGACTGCCCATAATTTGTCAATGCAACTAAAATGGCCCTGGGTTTGCTCAGATTTTTGTGGCTGCATTCCAAACTGCTTAGTATCCATCCTAAATATGCAAGATTTGGATTTGCTTGTGTCTTGATGTTAGCTATTTTTGTGGATTGCTTCCATTGGAAATGCCAAATATATTGGTTCTGTAGAAACAATGTTTACTCAGAAATTGCTAGAAAGACTGAAATTCTTGTAAAGTGTTCTCCAATAATTCGTTTTATTTATGCCTTCTCTGTTTTTACACTGGAAAATGTTAATATTAGAAGATCACCAAATGAATATCCACTTTCATACTGCAAATCATAATGTTGTGACGCCTGACTATACATATACCATTGAAAATGTCCAATTAAAAGTGTTAGTACTTTATTTTTAATTAAGACAAAAAAATAAATACATTTCATAAGCTAAAAATTTAATTTTTTTTAAATCACTTCCTGGTAATCGTCATGCTGTTCATTTTCATTAAACAAAGGCCTTTACCAAGTCATTCATTAAGAGTAGCTATGAAGATCCGTGTGAAGTCTGTTCTGCTGAATTGGTGCAGTGAGGTGAAGCCGTGTTGATCTAATTTTGGAAAAACAGATGCATGCTGCATTGCTCTCTTTGTGTGTTTTATCTCATCTGCACCAATGGTTTAATCAAATGGATTCTACCTAGAATCTCCTTCATCAGCAGCAAGCACTCTTTCCCACTGCCATGTCTCTGTTTTTACAGGCTAGTTTGGGCAAAGCGAGAGAGAGGTTGGTGGACAGAGATGGACAGAACGGCAGACACAAAAGAAGCCAGTGAAAGACAGAAGGCCTGAGTGTGGGAGAGAGAGGGAGAAGAGATGGAAAATGAAGGGATAACATATGCTGGTAAGGGCCCATTGTTCATCTGCCTTCATCGCACAGCTAAATCCAACAGCTGAATCCGACAAGCCATGACAAAGTCTCTGCACCCTCAAACTCTTTATTTACCATGTGTGGTCTCATATCATTCTCTCATGCGGAGACTTCAAAAACATGTCACTAAGCAGCTATTCAGACACCTTACCTTGAGTGGGCAGGTAGATAAGAGATGTGCTGTTTGTTGTTTTGGCAGTAGGTTTGTTGATTTTATGTCAGTGTCCAATGAGGTGGGTGCTTTGAGTGTGTGTCTGTGTGTGCCCACAGATACTCATGAAACACTCATAATCTAAGCATTACTAGTTGCCCTTATAAAAAATTTCCATGGTACAGCAATGGTATCAGATGACAAAACGATGGTACTTTGATATGATAATGATGATAATGGTACTAAATGCAGGTTTGTGCACTCAAGATTCAACTTTAAAATTCTAATTAAATTGCTGAATTTTAATAAACAGGATGTTGAACTGAATTGAATTTAAGGAATCTATATACAGTTGAAGTCAAAAGTTTACATACACCTTGCAGAATCTGCAAAATGTTAATTGTTTTATCAAATTAAGAGGGATAATACAAAATGCATGTTATTTTTAATTTAGTATTGACCTGAATAAGATACTTCACATAAAAGATGTTTACATATAGTTCACAAGAAAAAAATAATAGTTGAATTTATAAAAATTACCCTGTTCAAAAGTTTACATACACTTGATTCTTAATCCTGTGTTGTTACCTGAATGATCCACATTTGTGTTTCTTTGTTTTTGTTTAGTGATAGTTGTTCATGAGTACCTTGTTTGTCCTGAAAAGTTAAATTGCCCAATGTTCTTCAGAAAAGTTGTTCAGGTCCCACAGATTTTTTGTTTTTTCAGCATTTTTGTGTATTTGAACCTGTTTCAACAATGACTGTGTGATTTTGAGATCATGATCTCACACTGAGGACAACTAAGGGACTTATATACAACCATTACAGAAGGTTTGAATGCTCACTGATGCTTCAGAAGGAAAAATGATGCATTAAGAGCCGGGGGGTGTAAACTTTTGAAAGAATGAAGGTGGAGATTTTTCTTATTTTGCCTAAATATCTTTTTTTTTTTAGTACTGCGCTTCAGAAGCTACAGAAGATACATGTTCCCCAGAAGTCAAAATAAGTTAAATTTACCCTGATCTTCAAATTCAAAAAGTTTTCACCCTCTGGCTTTTAATGCATCCTTCTGAAGCATCAGTGAGTAATAGTTGCATATGAGTCCCTCAGTTGTCCTCAGTGTGAAAAGATGGATCTAACAATCATACAGTCATTGTTAGAAAGAGTACACAAAAATTCTGAAAAACAAAAGAATTTATGGGACCTGAAGGATTTTTCAGGAAAACAGCAGAAAACAAAAAACAAAAAACAAAAAAAAAAAACAGCTGTGGATAGTTCAACAGCACAGTATTAAGAATGGAGTGTATGTAAATTTTTGAACAGGGTCATTTTTATAAATTCATCTATTATTTTCTCTTGTGGACTATATGTAAACATCTTTTATGTGAGATATCTCTTATTTAGGTCTGTACTAAATAAAAAAAAAACATGCATTTTGTATGATCCCTCTTATTTTGGTCAAATAACATTTTGCAGATTCTGCAAGGTGTATGTAAACTTCTGACCTCAACTGTAGTTGTGTATATTACTCATTTAGTCACTCAAATTAATTATAAAATAAAAGGAAAACACCTCTGTCATCACTGGTTTAAGTGGTAGTGAATACTTAATAGCTGTTTTATTGGTGCTGTTCTTCATCTAGGCTTAACACTGCACTCCATTAGTGAGCTGGAATCACTGAAATACGATTCAGCATTAATGTGCACTACACAGTGTAATCAGTGAGCCTATAATGGACATGTGGTCATCTCAGAGTTAACACTGCTGTTGTTTCATTCTTGACAGTTGAGTGTCTTTTTTCCTAGTATTTCTGTTTTTGCAAAAGATGGGAAGCTGGTTAAATTGTACAGTGGATAATTGTGTGGAAGACAGTGACTTTTACAGCTCCTATAAATGTTATTCATGGAGAATACAGTGAATTATTTCATAGCAACTGGACTTCTTTATAGGGCATTGAAAATGAGCCACCTGGGGCTCATCTTGTATGTGACAAAACAGGTGGTGATCGAAAATTTTCCATTACATACAACTATCATGGTTCTGACTAGGATGGGAGTGAAAATTATGCTTTGAAATGCAAATGTATTAATGTAGGGGTGCCCGATCCTGCTTCTGAAAGGCCACATTTCTGCAGAAATCATTTGCAACCTGCTCCAATTAAGCTAAATGGAAGTTTTTACTGATCCTGATGATCTGGATAAGCTGGTTAAGGTGTGTTTAGTTATGGATGGAACGAAACTCTACGGGAAGGTGGTGTTCAAAGAACATGCATCGGACAGCCCTGTATTAATGTAAATGGATGTCCAAAAATTTATCTTTAATTATTATCTTTAATTATATAATTATATTTATATCTTGAGTATTAGGAGGGACAGAAACCTTTAAAAGAAAAACGTTCACTCTCTTTAAAGACAATATCATGAAAATTACTTTTACTGTGTTTAAGTGCTATAATCAGGTCCCCAATGCATCTGCCAACCCAGAAAACATGAAACAGAACAACCCGGTAAATACTGGTATTGGTTTTGGTAAGCCTTTTTCTGCAAGCTTTTGAGAAAAAAAGCCACTCTGATTTCGCTCCCCGGTGACGTAATATTGCCATCTCTTATTCTGCGCATTTCCATCCACCGTGTCTCAACTGTGTTTTCGCAAGCGACAACGGTGTAACAGTTCTAACGCCATGGCATGCTAACTTTACTGTCATTGGCTGCACAGATGAGCACAGAACACTATTTAGAGTCCCAGCCTTAGAGGAGACAAGAGAGTATTTATTTATTTATTGTATATTACGCTGCTGCCACACAGATCAAATATAAACGTGATTTTTTTGCCAGCTGTTTACCTTCACATAACCTACTGTTTTTGTAAATCATTTGTGTTATTAACATAAACTTGTGTGTATTTGACATTTTAAGCGCAATAAGACATTAAAGATAACTTAGTTTGGTACTCACATGCCATGTGACAGGCACTTTCTACGCATGTGCTTTGGATGTGTGCGCTCAGAAAATCGTATATCAGAAGTTTAAACTAATGTTTTAAAACGCATCATTTAAGCATGATAGATATGATAATCAAAACCAAACAGTTGTCTTTTAGCAGAACATCTGATAAATCTATAAAGGCACAGCCCTTTTCTGGAAAAGGGGGTGGGGAGCAGCAGCTCATTTGCATTTAAAGAGTCATGCACAAAAACAGCGTGTTTCTGCTTCCACTCAAAATAATTTATTTTCAAAATGATCTAATAAATGATCTGTGGGATACTTTGAGCTGAAACCTAACAGACACATTGTGGGGACACCTGAGACTTATATTACAACTTGTACAACTCTCCTTTAATATTTAAAAATTACACCAGGAATTAACAGTTAGGTACAGTAAGTGTGCAATGGCCTTTAAGTGTAAGGCCTGCCGCTGTTTAAAACCATGCAACCACAGCAGTTCTGGCAAATATTTCTGTGTAAATGTAGAGTGAAGTTTAAAATTTAGGATTATTTGTGTGATTAAAAAAGTTTGTTGCCAGTAGCTCCAGTAGTAAAGTTTAGCCCTAGGTTCAGAGTCAAGCAAGTTCAGAGTCAAGCAAGCATACTGGTATCTGTAAGCCACGGAAATACTTTCAGAATCTTCAGTTTGCTGCAGTTCCTGGACTCACTTACATTCCAGGTGGAGTGTGCTGCCAAAAGCACGGCTGAAAATACAGATGTCAGATCAGCTGGTCTAAATTCAGTGAGGTGCTTTGAACACAATCTCAGCGTGCTTTCCCGAGTTCAACCACAGAGTTTAGATTTCACTTTTCTGTAATGTTGTTGATGATTATAAAAGTTCACAGACAGTAATGCAATTTCAACTAACTGTGTTTGAATAATTGCAGGGTACAGTTTAAATGCTGTAGAGCGGTATGCAGATCTGTGTGCATGTGTGTATAAGCATGTGCATGTGTGTCTAAACTCACAGTGTGTGCTGACTTTACCTCCACTCCATCATATTCTTCATCAAATAGTGTGCAGTATTGAGGTAGCCCCAGCTGACTTAGCCATTTTGAGATGGACATGTGCTTCATGATGGAAATTTATCCAAATGTTGCCTCAAAAATCCCTCCGTATGGAAGGCTGGAAGAAAAGCAAAGCGTTAATTAAATGAATAAAACTGATTACGGTTTCAAATAGAAAAAAAAACATTTGAAGATAAATAGGCCGATGATAAATTTTGGGTCATGTCAGGTTATTTCCTTATATGGGTCATTCTACAAAATATTTGTGCAAGCTGTTGTCCCACAACCAAAAACACATTTAAGTATTCAAATCTTAGATGTTTACTAAGTTCCTTCTATTATCTATTGAAATATAATATTTAAAATATCAGTTAGCTTAATATATATATATATATATATATATATATATATATATATATATATAATCATAATTTGGGCACTTTTATTTGGGAGGTGGCTGTCCCTAGGCTATCCCTAACCCTTAAATTTCAACTTATGAAAATTATATAAAAAAAAAAATATATATATATATATATATATATATATATATTTTTTTTTTTTTTTTTTTTTTTTTCCATTGTTGTTTTTAAAAGTATATGTTTCATTCTTTTAAAAAGTGAAACTTTTTTATATTTTCTTTGTAAATTATGAAACTTTATGTAAAAAAAAAATGTGTTCCACATTTTTTGTCAATACCGACACAGTGTATGTTTTAGTCCATTGGCTGAGACTGATTTTAACTACATCCCAAAATTTATGATAAGAAACTATTCCTGTGAAATAGTTACAAGGTATAAGTAGATAGGCCCCTTAATTTTGAGGTAAATGTGTTCAAAAGTCAGAAAAATCTGTGTGTAACTTTTTTTCTGCAATTAAGCACACTTTTTGTAAGTTATTCCATAACATTTAGTTTTTATATGTGTACCACTGTTCAGAACTGTGCTAAGTAACCATGAGTTCAAAGGTATCTAAAATTGTCACTACCGAAACATTTGGTGGCGTTTCGGTAGTGACATCTTAGGTTTTTTTTGGGTTTACAATGTAGATAGATGTAAGCAAAATTTTAATATGTCAATATAACTCTTCTTAAATTATTATTAATCTGTTTCAGTAGTGACACATTTGGGACAAATATTCCAAAACTTTCTGAAAAAACAATTTGGAATTAACTGCACAATTACTAGAAATGCGTACCTTGGATATTGTACAATTTGCAATTTTCAAGACGTTTCCAACTCTAACTTTGGACCAGTTCTGTAGAATGGCCCATATACAGTAGCATGATGAGTTATCTTACACATGACATTTGAGTCATTTATGAGCCTTGCCTTAAGACACAAATAAACCAAATTATACAGAATCATCTGCCCTCAGATCTGACATACTCATACTGGAAGCTAAAAAAACATTACAGGGGTTGCAACATTCTGTCTGCACATGATTCTCTCTCAGTGAACCCTGGGGGTCCGCAAAAAGAAAATGCATGGTACTGAAGGTGAACAATGCAGTCCTAAGAAATCAAATAAGCAGTTTGAATGGTTTCGTTATGATTAAGAAATGACTCACAATGCATTTTTGCACATGAGTGTATACATCTGCTATGGGTGGAGCGCATGTGCATAAATGCATACATGCAATTTAGATGTGTGCGTGCATGACTCTGATTATCCTCCCTCTAACTAACTGTGAAACCGCACTATGGATTTATGGTGTTGGCGTAGGCTTTAATTATTATATGATCCAGCTCCCCTCAGTTTAATAGCTTATTTATGAACGGGCAGCATTTCTACTCCCTTTCTCCTTCAAAAACTCTAAGTATGATCGGTCACATCACCAGAAGTTTCTCTTCTAAAAGACATAATGTGTGTGGGCAGTTATGCACAGATCAGAAAGATCTATGTCTTCTTTTTAAAGGCATGAATTCTAACACAAACAAATGACCACCGATCTGCAGAGGAATTGAATTATTAAATAAGTTGGATGAGGCAGCAGAGTGTTTTTTCAAATCTTGGCAAGATATGTCCAATCCTTTAAAAGATCACCCAGAGAGGAGGCCATTAGAGTTATTAGTATGTAAGCGTGTGTTTGAGAGAGAGACAGCGAGAGAGAGATAGAACAAGTGCATATTTATAGATTGTATGGGCTCCAGGTAGTGAGCAGAAAACCCTGTCACCTTGCCTGAGCGAAGTGCTTTGTCAAGATTACTCCTGCCAACAAAAGAATCCACTTCACAAATCACACCAACTAATCATAGCCTAAACCTCATCTCACGCTCTATTTAGTGTCTCATCATGACAGCAACATCAATCCAGACCAGCACTATGACAGCATGCAATATTGCTTCTATACAACAGTTCAATAAACAAAAAGTGAGTAGCTTATATTTAAACACCTTACTTCCAGTCACTTCATCAAAAATAGTCGTTTCTGGATGTATCAGTGTGTTTCAATGAATGAGTTGAAAAAATGATTCAGTGACTCACTCATAAAAACACCTACTGGTGTATCCATGTAACTTGTAGCAAGTTCCACTGTTGTAACTGCATCTCTGTATGAGCAACAGAATAGCATTGTCTTTTTAGTAAGCAGAATTAATTATATAGTGAAACATTTCCTATATCCTTGATCCTCAATAGTCATCTGTCAGCTTCAACTATCTCTTGTTTGTGAACCCTGCAGTATTTCATTTTGCAAATGCAGACATGCACCAGATAGGAAGATCCTGACATCCCTGTTTTCCCAGCAATCAACTCTCATCCACTCTCACACAATGGGCAATAAAAGCAGCTGTAGAAGTGGTGGAACATGGCTCATAAAACACCACTGGGGCAATACAGCAAAAAAAAGTTGCAGTTAATCCAATATAGCTCTCAAGGCCAGCTGTGCTCGCAGTCGGTAGCCCATCCCTGGGGTAAAGCAATCAGAGGAGTAGCTTGCACAATTGCGGGGAAGTTTATTCCTGTCATGAATGTCAATGCCCCTGCGGCCACATGGAGAGATGTATAGTAGGTCTTACACCTTAGAGGACAGGTTGTTTGCCAGACGAGAGAAGACTGACTGTCCTTGCAGCACTTAAAGCAAACAAATGCCTTTCTCTTTAATCGACTGATAGTTGATTCAGTTTATATGATATTCGAGCCATTAGCTTCACAGTTTAAATTATTTTCAAGCCATTAGGTCCAATACACAGCTTGCTGTTTAGTTCCAAGCCATTAAGTCCAATGCACTTGCCATTTACATTTACATTTACATTTATTCATTTAGCAGACGCTTTTATCCAAAGCGACTTACAATTGGGAAAGTGACTTACATTTGTACAATTAATAAAAGTAGCTTTTAGCCTTTTACTGAATTTATTAATTGTTCAAATTAGGTGAAAGACCATTTGTAAACCAAATGTGATAATGTGACCCAAGTGGGTTTGAAATAGTATGTAGAGCCTGACAAGCTTGTAGTAATTCTTCCACATTAACATACAACATTACTTTTGCCTCATGTAATAAAGTTGAAGGTGGATGTCCTTTCTGAATCATGACGATGATTATGCTGATGATGAAGCACAGTTATTTGGCGTATATATTTATCCAATAGGCTCATGCATCTGCATGATCCAATCTTCTTAAAAGCCATGGTGTAGATACATCCCAACATGGCTTAATCACATTTAAGGTTTCGTATGTACACGCACATACATATCAATGTCATATATGCCTGTGAGGCTTTACTATGGATAGAGTGGAGAACAAGATTATGTTTATCATATTCAAGATATTCTTCCTGCACTCTTTAAAGATTCAATCTATAATCCGTTCTTTTAATACATGCTTAGTACATGCTGACTGCAATTCAATATGCTATAGCATTCAGTTGCTGTGGTGTCTATATACTGTACATACTGGGCCCAAAAAAGCTCTGATGATTAGAAAAGCATGCAACAGGAACTAATTACTGCACTTTGTGGGCTGGAGACACGTGAAGTCACACACTGTGTTGCTTTGAATATCCTGTTTGGGAAACAGAAGCCCCTTTCCTGTTTCCTCTGTTGTGGTTACAGACTGCCTGGCTCCTTGGCACTTTATTTTTTCATTTACTTCTATTTGATTTTATTATTTAAGTTGCTTTCATGCTTGTTATTTTTAAACAGAACTTTCATTAATATTGATTACTTTGTTTTAATGACTCCATTTTTAGAAGTGATGGGACTAGAAGTTTGGGTGAAACTAAATGATTTTTATCTGGTGTTTATATAATTTATAGATACAGCTGAAGTCAAAGTTTACATACACCTTGCAGAATCTGCTAAATGTTAATTATTTGACCAAAACAAGAGAGATCATACAAAATGCATGTTATTTTTATTTAGTACTGACCTGAATAAGATATTTCACATAGAGGACGTTTACATGTAGTTCTCAAGAGAAAATAATAGTTGAATTTTAAAAATGACCATGTTCAAAAGTTTACATACACTTGATTCTTAAAGGTGCCATAGAATACATTTATACAATATTTTAAATTGTTCTCTGATATCTACATAGAAGGTATGTGGAATAGGAAAGGGCAAAAATCTCAAACAGTTTTACAAGTCCATTTACAACCCTAGGATTTGTCCCTAGAATGAAATGTTCTGTTATTGCCTTATTTGGAAGGTTCATGAATATTAATGAGCTCTGCTCTGATTGGCTGTTCCAAGAGCTTCTCATCTCACCAGCTTGCACATGGATAAAAATATATATTTAATTACGGAGCTCTAGCCGCTTTTAATATGCGGTTTGTTGAATCTGCTGTTTTGAATCGGCGACATTTTCCTCTCACTATTGTGATCGCATGTGCTCTGTGTAGCGTTATAATGCAGCGGGACAGCTTACTTACCACATAATTTCAGGTGCTTGTGAGTGATGCTCAAGATCTGTAAATCATTCGCCATCATCAGCACAGTTATTTCTCCATCATTCACCATCATCAGCGCAGTCATCTGTCTGTTTATGTGGTAAGTGAAATCCTATGTACTGCAAAGTAACAGGCTAACACTAGCAGTAAGCTAACCGTGTCACTTCAGTGGCTCACCTTATTTTACTGATGTACTGACGTTAATGATGATTAGGCGATGCAAATGTTGGGGGCGTAACTATTAACGATCCTGGGGCTATTGCATAATAGTCGGTGTTATGTTGGAATTGACCTATTTTTCAGTGGTCTTTTGCAAACACAGGAAGGAGACACAATACATTAAGAACTGGGGGGTCAAAACATTTTGAATTTGAAGATCAGGGTAAATTGAAGTTATTTTGCCTTCTGGGGAACATTTAAGTATCTTCTGTAGCTTCTCAAGGGCAGTACTAAATGATACTTAGGCAAAATACGAAAATGTACACATCTTAAACTTGTATGTAAACTTTTGAACAGGGTCATTTTTTAAAATTCAACTTTTTTTTTTATTGTGGACTATATGTAAACACATTTTAAATAAATACAAAAAATAACATACATTTAGCATGATCCCTCTTATTTTGGTAAAATAATTAACATTTTTCAGATTCTGCAAGGTGTATGTAAACTTTTGACTTCAACTGTATTTATTCATCATTCTTGAACATAAATGCCAATTTAAATTTTTCAATTTTCTCTAATGCAATGACATACAGACATTTTTAGAAATGCTAAAAAATGTTCAAATAATTTTTGGGTTCTGTGTATAAATTCTTACATTCACAACATTTGTCAAATCTAAATCTTACACCAGCAGCTGATAGGCCTGTAGAATGTTGGCAAACATGCCACAGAGAAGAGCTAAAAAGTGTCAAATCAAGTCAAGTCACCTTTATTTATATAGCGCTTTTAACAATACAGATTGTGTCAAAGCAACTGCACAGTGTTTAAACAGCACAATAGTGTGTAAGTAACGCATTATTGTAAATAATCAATTTTCAGTTAAAGGCAGTTCATCAATGAATTCACTGTGATATCATCATCCAGTTCAGTTCAAATAGTATACGATATCGCTGGAAAGTGTCCCCAACTAAGCAAGCCAGAGGCGACAGCAGCAAGGAACCAAAACTCCACAGGTGACAGAAAAGTGCTTTGTATAAGCTTAACTGAGCTATTTTTAATCTTGATAGCACTAATTAAGAAGGTCAGTCCATTATGAGATGACAAAATGTGATTGGATGTCACTATTGGACTGTCAGATTTCAGGATAAGAGAGGAGAGTTAACCCAGACTCAATGACATCATTGTTCTCAGTTAAGCATTCCAGGACGGCACATGTGGGAGATTTTGCAAGTCAAGAGCACACGCAGTGCTGATTTATGATGATGTTGCATGTGCACATTGTGTGTGTGGTGACCAGCAGGAATGAGATTGTTACATATGTGACCTGCATGACTTGAATATGTGGTGGGTGTACAGTATATGAGATATGATATATATGCTTTGTCAGATCAAGACTAGAACACCCTCTAAGATGAAGATGCAGGCATTTTGTGATCGTGTTGCCAAATTTTGACTCGTTAAATCAACCAAGCATAGCTTAGTGGTGAATTGTGTATGTAAAGCTCATTGTCCAAGAAACTTTTGCTGCTTAGGCTAAAACCTGATCTGGCTTCCAGCATCCAAAAAAAAAAACAACAACACACATGCTGGTCTTTTCCACAGGGTTTTGATGTGTTACAACTTTAGCAATCAGTCAAGATAGCATTGCCATTTTGTAAGTTCACATGAAGTGTGTTAGCAGATGTTTTTTTTACAAAATCATTCTGTTCTGGTAGTCCTCTCAATCTTGTGTTAACGTCAGTTGGGAGTTGTAGAGGAGGCAGGCACCACTTTCTCCCCATCCACCCTTCCTAATCTCTGCTCTAACCATGAGGCAAACAACTCACCTATAATACATCTAAAGAATTCTAATGCAGTATAAATCACATCTTTTAAACATCAGGCAGTCCTGATCAAATGTTTGTACTTTAATTACTGCAGGATAAACTTACACGGGGTAAATTTCATTTTTGTGTGAACTATCCCTATATTACCTATGATCTTACCCTCAAGCCATCCTAGGTGTGTATGACTTTCTTCTTTCAGATGAATACAATTGGAGGTATATTAAAAAATCTTCCAAGCTTTATAATGGCAGTGAATGGCTGTTGAGATTCAATGTAAGTCCAATAAAGTGTGTCCATCCATCACAAAAAGCGTGGAGTACTTTTTATGATGGATGCATGCCTTTTATTGGGCTTCTCAAAATCTCAACACCCATTCACTGCCATTTAGGGGTGTGGGATATATAATGTCTGCGATAATATCGTAATAGTTTTTTTTTTATCGATATGTGATTTGATTATCAAGTATATGGCAAAAAACAAACAAAACACACCGACAGAGTGCATCCATAACATTACATTACGTGATCTAGTAAGTCTAGTAAATACGCATTAAGAGTGCATTCTTTCA
Source organism: Garra rufa (assembly GCF_049309525.1). Taxonomy (NCBI): domain Eukaryota; kingdom Metazoa; phylum Chordata; class Actinopteri; order Cypriniformes; family Cyprinidae; genus Garra; species Garra rufa. The sequence continues at coordinate 31,957,291 of NC_133375.1, read as the reverse complement.
ATGCATGATTCAGTCTATTAAACTGAATTTAGAATGATCACATAGTTCAAGATATGGGGGCAGAAAATTTATATATTTATATCATTTCATATAGTTAATATCTGTGTCATTTTTAATTAAAAAAAACTTGCTGGTTGAGTAAAAGTAACTTTTAAGTCAGAATTTGCCAGGGGTATGAATAATTTCGGGATTGGCTGTAGCTGCATTAACATGTGTAAATACATCTAAATGCCACTTTATATGCAACTTCCACAAAGATGAATTTTGTTGATACTGATTGAATTAATTTGAACTGATTTAAAACTTGTTTGGTAACAGTTTAATGTATTATTATTGTAATTTACTGATTAAATGTAAGAATTTGACTCAAAAGGTGATGACACTTTTAGAAAAAATGTCTTTATAAAGTTAAAAATGCCCTTAAAAGGTAAAAATTACTAAAAATTACTAAAGATTAATTTCTATTACTGCTATGAACTGACCACACAGAATATGAAGAACATCAAAAACTTTAGGAGTCAGCACGGTAGTTCTTAAGCACAATAACACACACAGCAAAATATTGTCTACCTATCATTATCGATAAAATCCTAGAAAATATCAAGATATTATTTTTAGCAAATATCACACATTCCTACTACCATTACAAAGCTTGGAAGAGCCAGGAGTTGTATTCGTTGTGAAAGAAGAAAGTCATATTCACCTAATATGGTTTGAGGGTAAGTAGATGTGGTAATTAAATTTTTTTTTTAACTAACTAACTATACTAAATGTCATGTCAATATGTAATGACTGGGTTTTTAAATCAAGCAAACAAAGCAACAGCTGTAAAATATTATTAGCAACTCAAACATATTCCAATATTTTTAATGTATCCATGAAAACTGTCTTATCTCCTCTTAGTTTTGATGATCTAATAATTCTTTCCTCAGTACTGCCCCTGTGTACATGCTCTATTTCAAAGTTCTGCCTGGGGAGGAGGATAGTCGACCCTGATTCACGGCATACCAGCCGTGCCTTAAGTCCTGAGCTCACACCACAGTTAGGCTAATAACATTCCCTGGCAATGCTTGACTCATCTTCGCAGACAATCTGCCAGATACTTTTGCCATTACAGCTGTTTGGGATACAGTAAACAGTGACTAGAAGCCTCCTACTTCAAGGTGGTGTAAGAAATCTTGTTCATAGCAGTTCATATAATGGTCTATAAGGGTAAGGGGATAGCCTGGAAAAATCCAGACCCTAATCTATTAAGATTAAGGGTCTGGCATCAAGCAATGAAAAGGGTCTAACTCGAGTGGTGGCACCAAGCATGCATTTGAAACTCTCACTGCACGCAATTGGATAACGCCACGACCAGGGATTAAATTGGGCCGGGGCCGTCCGGGGCTGAGCCCCGGCACATAGATTGCAGGACTCGACACTTCATTAACGCTACACAAGTAGCCTAACCAGATTAAAACATCAAAAACAAAAAATAACCAGCCAATCACCAAAACGCAAACCAAAATCACGACACTCTATCACATGAACAGCTAATTCAATCGCTGTGGATAAATGCAAATATTCCCTATAAACACAGAGTAAAGACACTATCTATGTTTCCATCCAAAAATGCGAATTTTACTTATGCGCAAATGTTTTATGCGATGTTCCAGTTTTGCGCATAAGTAAAATTCGCATTTTTGGATGGAAACATAGATAGTGTCTTTACTCTGTGTTTATAAAGCAGCGTTTCCATCCAACAAGACAAAGAGAACAAAGTCATCACTTGCTGACAAACTTCCACTAAATATCACTAATAAAACTAGGATAAGTCCCTGAAAATAATAATTTTCATATAAATATAATTAATTGAAGGGATCAGTGAGCATTTTACTTTTACTTTTACTTTCGAATTCGGCGTCAATTGATTGAATGGACGACAACAAAACAGTACGACTAACTCACTTAGTCTATATTAAACACAGAATTATTAATTTATTAACAAAAATAAAATAACTGTTAAATAACTTACACAAAGTGTATTTATATATATAAAAAACAGGCCTACTGAAAATCAGCAAACACGGTGGAATAAATAAGAACCGAATGTTCTTCCAATGAGCTTTCAAAATCACCTTTTAGATAAACGGCAACAGTCAGCAGGCCTTTTTAAAAACCAAAATATACTCGACTCCAGTCGCGGATCTGTGATGCGACTGTTGAGCAGCCGTGTTCAGTTTTTAATTGCACCGTTTCTCTAACTGAACTAAATGATTTTTATTACTATGAAAAAATCAAAACATGGTGGGCAAGTGATGAAACTGGTGAAGCAAACATTTCAGAATGACCAATACAACATTTCTGATGCTGAGACAAGATGGGTCCACTGGTTAGTCGAGTTATCCCGTTCTATCAGTGCAGAGTCACATGATTTTTTTTAATGCGCATAGAGGAATTTATTCGGTAAAAGTGTTTCCATTGTAGTCTATGTGCATTTATTCTTTTCGGATAAAAAGTTTATCCTACTCAGTTTTATGTGCATTTTTAGAATTTATGCACATTTTCGCGTTTCCAGCCAGAGATTTTTTATGCGATATTCCAAAAAGCGCATAAAAATAGGTGGATGGAAATGTGATGCGGTCATGGCGCCGGCTTCCTTTTGTTTAATGATTGCGCCTGATGCGCCCACGCCCGCTCCAGAGGCGCGCAGATGAAAAAATAATTATTGATTACCAATTTGAATCAGTACATTATAATGAAAACAATACCTTAAAGTGGTATCTTTAAACTGGTGAACCACTTTAACCTTTTACAGTCCAAGAATTAAGTAAATTAATGCATTCAAACAGTAAGTTCAAAACGGCTCTACAGAAAAAAAAACCCCCGGCCGATTCCATGAGAGATTGCGGAGAATCATTCAGCGTTCAGTTCTATTTCAGCAGCAAAAATAATTTCAAAGACAGCTAACCCAAAGCGCATTTCAGAGCAACCAGACGATTCATTGCTGAATAATTTGTTTTGTAACTTGTCTTGAACAAATCAGTTGAGTCAAAGTTTCATTATCCAATGCACAAACATCTGATAAATCAGTCGAACTGAATCGAACAACGAATCTTTGAACAACTCACTCATTAGACACTTGCCATCACCTACTGGTGTTTTAATTTGGTTTAAAAGTATAATCCCCCCCCCCCATAATTTCTTGTGTATATTAAAAAAAAATACTTAAAACAATCTCAACAATACTCTCAAAACAATCCTAACATTATTTAATTCAGTTGTTCATATTTCATATTATGTAATAGAATTTATAGATCAAATGTAAGAATTTTAAATGAAACATGAAGTAGTAATGAAGTTAGGGGGAAATATATATAGCCTGCCACCATGTTTACTAAATGATTCCGGACGTCGGAGCGCTGTCGTCATCAGTTTAGCTCGCCTCTGACCCGCCTACATCAGATACACCGATTTGATTGGTTCCCAGAACTGCTTACGTAATGCAGTAATGTGGATCATTGCTCGATGCCAGAGTGTCTTGCAGAGACAATTCAAATTGTGCTCTCGCGAGACCTCTGGATTTCCAGGGTAGTAAGGGGAATGTTTTCTAATGCCTTTGATTTTAAACATTTAAAATTGTGGTGTAGTGTAAGCTGTCCTTGATAGTAACTCAGTTCAGCTTTGAGTAAAAATATGCAAAATATGCGGTTTCTATGCCCACCACTTTTCTGTAACTTTAAGAGAATTATGTGTATTTATTATATATTGCAGAGATTAGAAACAGAGTGTAACTTGAGAAATGCACACTAGGTCAAAGGTCATGTGGAGCATTCTAATTTCATTCTAAGTTCATTCAGAGTTTTGTCTCCTCAAACAGGGTTTCTGAGGACAGTTGTGGGAAACTCATAAAAACAGCAAACACGTTGTGCCCGCAGATCATTAAAACAACTGTGGTATTGATTTGTTTCCTCAAAGTTAAACAGCACAGATCCATCAATATCTTAAATTTAATTTAAAGCATGAAAAATGAATAAGACGTCCAGTCATTGTGCTTCTAAGTTAAACACAAAACCAATATCACTCTTTTAATGTCCTATCGATCAACTCTTTTAATCTAAAATTGTAAAGCTAATTATTTATTGTGCTCTTTAGCATGCATGCACATATTAGTAAGAGCACACATAGCATAAGTAAACAGTAACTCATATATAAACAATCAGTACAACCTCTAGTTGCACCCACCTGGCTGCCCTGTGGTCAAGAGTTCAGCATCCCACAAGCCACTGCATGTTCAGAGCATGCTGGCTTCTAGACTTTTTTAAAGCATGGAAAACACCATTGCTAGACTGTCTGCAAACACTAAGTTGCCAGATGCACTGCATGCCTTCAGTGGCGTTTATCAGGATGTGAACAACCACATAAGAAAGCTCTCAGCATGCCACAGTAGTGTGTGGTGGGGCTGGGAGCTGAACAATATCAGGGCTCTTCAACTCTTTCTCTCTCGCTCTCTCTGTCCTCCACTTACCTCCAGGGCAAGAGTCATTCTGAAGCCAAATAACTTAGACTTTAGGTTCCAAAAAAGTTGCAGACGCTTATTTTAATTTCTTTAATGGATGTTTGCTGAAGCAATGTGCCATAAATGCAATTTGTATCTAATGTCAAAACTTTGACAGAGGGCAAGCACTGATCCAACAAAGTTTTAAGATAATCTCTTAATTGTCAGAAGAGCCCTGAGGATAGATGATTTAGTTTCAAAGCACGTCCTATAACTGAACCTGTCAGGCATTTAGTCAATGTCAGTGGACTCCAGGTTAAAAGTGTTATTTCCCTAACTGGTATCATACATTAGGTGTTAGGTTGTTTATTATTTACTAGAAATTATCACAATAGTTTCAGCTTTACTGGGAGCATATGAAGTAGCTATTATGAATAGTCACTGCATACGACAAAACAGTTAGCCTACTTATTTATATTGGAATAGTGAATAGTATACCACAGTTGTGACTAACTGAATGAATAATAGTCACTAATGGAAAAAAGTCCAAGTAACATTAGATATTTTAATAGATAGGCTAATAGACGAAAGAAAACATGCTAAAAAAAGCCTTACCATTAAGTTTTCCATAATGCATAAACGGCTTTATAAATTGTTATACACATAAAATCTGTTACTGTCGGTCACGTGTATTACGTAAAGTAGAAAAAGAAGCTAGACACTAAAAATTTATTTTTAAACTCACCTTGAAGGTCGCGCAAGCGTTTATACTTCAAAAACTGATGTTCTTTAGTCCAAATTAACCAACTTCTGTCAGAGAGCAGACGCTCACAACTCAAACACTCATTCTGCATGAGTTGTCCCTGCTGTTGCTGCGGTCCCCTGTGAGGAAAACGGAATGATGCTGACTGGTGACAAATCCCGCAAGGATGCGATTACTACGCGCCTGAACGCGCTTTTACTGGAATGCGCGCTGGGATGCTGCATAGACAGGTCTATACTCCACGCGCGCGCCGTCATATTGTTGTGAATGGTTTCATGCGGTTGTTTGAGCCCCAAACAGTTCCCTAATACATTATGTAACATAAGTATATATATAAACCGTTTTGTGTCAGTGAGTCAGTGAACCGGTAACCGTAAACTTCAAAATGTGTGAACCGCGAATTCCTCGGGAAACAAACGCAAACTGATGTTTATTATTTTCTCTGGTTTTTTTTTCCACACAGCTGAGCTAACACTGGTTTAACATTCCCAGCTTGTGTCTATATTATGTATTATATATTATATTTGAAACATGTTTAAAAGTAGTCAGATGTAGTTAAATTGTCCTAAAAACTGCGAAATAGACAAATCTCTTAGATGCTAAGCAAAGACCAGCAGCACTTAAAATATTAGACTGCTGTTTGGCGCCTTGCCAACACTAATTCAGCTCTGAATATTGTTCTGCAGAAAATCTGACCTTAGGCTGTCATTCCTCCTCCTGTATCATAAAGCTCCTTGCCAGATAGTGAAATATCTGATGCACAGAGACAGGCTACATTAATATTTAAAGTCACAGCTGAAGCGTTGGACTGGTGACTGATTCAGATTACATTTTGAAGATGAATAGTAGTGTTTTACAGTTGCATTTAAGATGTATGTAAAGGCTAGTAAATCATGGAAATCTCTCTCTCTCTCTCTCTCTCTCTCTCTCTCTCTCTCTCTCTCTAAAACATATTTAAAAAGCATTTAAGTATTCAAACCGTGGATGTTTAATAAGATCCATCTATTATCTATTGAAACCCAAAATAATGTTTAAAATATAAGTAAGCTTAATATATATAAAATCTTAATTTATTGGGTACTTTCAATTGGGAGGTGGCTGTCCTAAACCCTAACCCATAAATTTCAACTTATGGAAAATGATCTTGAAATATTTTTTTGTATTTTGTTCCATTGTTGTTTTCTAATTTATGTTCAGGAAATATTCTTATGTCCTCCTCGTTCATAACTACAAGGTGTGAGTAGATAGGCCCCATCATTTTCAGGTAAATGTGCTCAAAAGTCTGAAAAATCTATGTGTAACTTTAAGGAACGTCACTACCGAACACTTTTTTTCTGCAATTAAGCATACTTTTTTGGGAGTTATTCCATAACATTTTGTTTTAAATATGTAAAACTGTTCAGAAGTATCTAAAATTTTCACTACCGAAAGATTTGGTGGCATTTTGGTAATGACATCTTTGGTTTTTTTGTAGGGCCATCCAAAGGCAAAGTGCAGTAACTACGCCAACACTGAAACTGAGAAAAATGCCTTTAAAGTTTTTTTTATACCAGCTAGTCAAACATGTTGAAACTCTCGTTTCTCTGAAACGGGACACAATTAACCAGGAGACTTTGCCACAAGACAAAACAGTTGTCACAAAGTCCATTTTAAGCCTTAACTCAATTTTGACAAAATGTGTAGTTACTGCGCTTTGCCTTTGGAGGGTATCCCATATAATTGTCACTACCGAAAAAGTTTGGCAGTTGACAAAAGGGGAACACATAATCCTTTATTTGGGGGAAATAAACAAAAGAGAACTACAGTCATGCAATTTTTTAGTATTTTAATATGTTTTAGTATGCAAGTTAAAATTCTGTAATGTGATGTGGTTGCAACCAGTGTTACTGTCACTACCGAAAATGTGCAGTCACTACCGAAACATGGGATTTTTTGTCAAAAATAAAGTATATTGAATTATCAACTACGTTATGATTTTTGTTCAATATATATTCAAACTAATGAATGCTTAAATTTAAAATCAGTATGATCAACTTTTTGCCTTTTACAAAGAAAAATTCAACAAATCTCACAAATTACACTTAAAATATTGTTAAAAATGTAATTGTTATTGATTTACCTCTGAAAAAAAATTAATAAATAGCACAAAGATATATTTACAGTGTAGATGTAAGCAAAATCTTAATAGGTCAACATAACCCTTCTGATTAAATTATTATTATTGTGTTTCGGTAGTGATATATTTACGGAGAGGACAAATATTCCAAAAATTTCTGAAAGTATAATATGAGAATTAACTGCACTACTAGAAATGTGTGCCTTGGATATTATACAATTTGCATACATCCAAATTATTTGGAAAAAGACATTTTTTTTCAAGATGTTTCCAACTTTTAATTTTTTTCAATGTCATTTTTTTTATGAAGTATCACATAATAGCAAGAAAAGGGAGTGCAAATTCTCTGGTGGCTGAAATTATATATATTATAAGCCACTTAGTTTAACCATTCTGTTAATAAAATATGGTTAAGCATGTTATGTAATATAGTCCTTTGATAATTTGATACTGAGATGAGTTTCGAAAAAAACAATTATGGGATGAGTTGCTCTGTTGTCACTGTCTAATGGCTTTCCCCTGTATGAGAAGATGAGAGCTTTTGGCTCGGCGTCTCACATTTCCTTTTGATTCCCCTGCCCTGGTAGACAGGAGCACTGAGGCATAATGATTACATGAGTGAACATAATCATGCCTTTCTCTCAGCCATGCTGTCATTAGTCCTACAAATACAGCCATGCCAGTTGGGTGATTCTGAGACAAGCGAATGACATGACTGGCATACCCATCTCTTGTATCAGAAGGCAGGGCGGGTGTACCCAAAGGGGACCATTCGCCCATTGTGCCAGGAGAAACTGATGGAGAGCTCACCAGCAGGCACACAATGAGCTCTGTGAGGCGCAAAACAAACGTAGTATTGTTTGGGCTAGTTTTTGCTGTTTACTGTGCAGGGAGAAAGTTGTACCCACACAGAGCTCTGGAGCTTCTGTCATCTTTGGTCCATACCACCAAGTTGAAGGCCTACTGCATCCTTTTGAGCAAGCAAAAATGCATATGAAAAGAGAATTTGTTTTATCACAGAATTTCATAACTAACATTTACCTAAAGACTTCAATCAAGTATGTATATATATTATATTTAAAAATTGCATTTTTGTTGCATTATACTAACTATAAAATCATTTTCTGAACTGTTATTTACCATAATCATAATCAGAAACTGTCCAAGAATTTTGGTCTTTATTTTAAACAATATATCTATTTTTTGTTTCTTTTTTAAATCTAATAAACATATTTTTTTTATTTAATATTTTTTTATAAACACTATCAGTCAAAAGTTTTTGAACAGTATAAATGTTTTTAGTCTCTTCTGCTCACCAAGCCTGCATTTATTTAATCCAAAAAAAAAAAAAAGTAGTTTTAAAATAATTTTACTATTTAAAATAACTATTTGATTATATTTTTAAAATTTAATTTATTCCTGTGATTTCAAAGCTAATGTTTAGCACATTAATCTAGTCACATGATCCTTCAGAAATCATTCTAATATTCTGATATGCTGCTCAAAAAATATTTATTATTATTATGTTTAAAACAGCTGAGTTTCTTTCATCAATAGAAGGAACAGCATTTATCTGAAATAGAAATATTTTGTTACATTAATGACTTTATAATTATAATAATAATTATAATAAATATTTATTGAACAGCAAATCAGCATATTTTAATGATTTGTGAAGGATCATGTGACACTGAAGACTGGAGTAATGATGCTCAAAATGTAGCTTTAATCACAGGAATAAATTACATTTCAAAATAACAAATTTGAAATATTCAAATAAAATAAAAAAATAGTAAAAGAATATTTCAAAATGTTACTGTTCTAGCTGTGCTTTGGATTAAATAAATGCAGGCTTGGAGAGCAGAAGGGACTTTAAAAAACATTCAAAATCTTACTGTTAAAAAACTTTTGACGGGTTGTGTAAATTATTTATATTTTCAATTTAACTATCCAAATACTTTTTGGCACCGCTAGTATAAATAAGAGCAAAGACAGATTTAAGAAACAAGTGTTATGTTATGTTATGTTATGTTATGTTATGTTATGTTATGTTATGTTATGTTATGTTATGTTATGTTATGTCATGTTATGTCATGTTATGTTATGTTATGTTATGTTAGTGAACAGTACAATGAGTCTGGGGGCTTTGGGTTTTCAGGGTGGGCCTGTCTGTCGACAAACAGAGGATCCTGTGCGTTGTTGCTCCTGGACTCTCCTGTCCTGACAAGTAACTTCATTAAAAAGTGAAAAACAGCACCATGGGAAAAACTACTAATACTTTCTCAAACCAAACATTCTCCAAATCCCACAATATCCTTTAGTCATCATCTAATCATCTTGAGAAATATGGTCACATCGATGTTTCCAAAACACTCATATTCATATGAACAATGACCGACTTATGATCATTTCTAACAGATAAAAACACTCAAACAGCATGTTGCGTATGTAAAGCATGGAAAGTATCTTTTCAGGGGCACATTTCTGTCACAATGATAAACAGCTATCAAAACTGTCCGTACATGCAGTCACTGGCTGTCCAAACAAAGATAAACAATGAGAGTGATGTCACTCCCTCTGAGTGCAGCAGAAGATGCCTGTTGTTCGCTGGTGAAGTCTTTTCACTACGTTTTGCGTAAAGGCCACAGATTTCACCCCTCACCTGCTTCCCGCCGGATCAGATCTGTTTGACCCTGCTGTGAGACAAAGCACAGATTATTGAGAACTAAGCCTGCATACAATGACGCCAAAAGATGATAAATTACACCGATGATGAATTAATGTCACAATAAGGTCATTGATTCATCCGAGCCTGGCTGAACAAAAGGTCGGCTCGAATTGTGACAAAAGTGAATGGCTTGGTTCTCCACTGGCCAGTCTCTGGGTGTTGAAAGTGTCAGTTTGCAAAGCAGCTGAAAGTGCAGATGAATAAGAATATAGCAGACACTGATTAAAAATGAATGTCTCAGTCGGCTTATTACATCTGTTGAAAAGATAAAGCCTAAAGGCAAGACATTTTATCATTTAAGAAAAGGAAGTGCACCTGTTCTTGTTCCAAGGAAATATTCTCGGTTCGCATGGACCACGAAACCAGTCTTAAGTAGCATGGGTATATTTGTAGCAATAGCCAAAAAGACATTGTATGAGTCAAAATTTTACTTTTAGGCCAAAAATCATTAGGATATTAAGTAAAAATCATGTTCCATTAAGATATTTAGTAAATTTCCTACCATAAATATATCAAAACTTAATTTTTGATTAATAATATGCATGGCTAAGAACTTCATTTAGACTACTTTAAAGCAGATTTTTTTATTCATTTTTTTTCTCTGATTCCAGATTTTCAAATAGTCTCAGCCAACTATTGTCCTATCCTAACAAACCATACATTAATGGAAAGCTTATTTATTCTTATATAAATCTCAGTTTCAAAAAGCTTAACCTTAACCTTATGACTGGTTTTGGGTCACATATTTTAGAATAGAATAAAAATAGAATGCTATTATTTTGCCTCAGGCCATGTTGTTCAGCATAATTTGTACAAAACTGTGTAAAGAGAACAACATTAAGATAACACTTAATCACCTAAATACAAATATAATTAATAATGTAAAAAAATATAATATAATAATTTTTTTCTTTTACATATAATTGTCTCATACACTTTTGTCTAAAGTAACATATAGTGCGCTTATAAGAGTACTTAGATGTTCCATGTCTTGCTCAAAGGAACAGTGTAACATCCTTCTAAAGTTTTAATTTCTTAGGATTTTCTGCCCCCTAATGGACAAATATCCATATAACGACTCGAGAAACGGAAAAAACAGTAGGATTTTTTCTTCCTCTTGGGTCTCAGGAAAAAAAAAATCGCTGAATGTACATGTAATCATAGCATAAAACAGGAAGTAGAACTAAGCGATACCACTTCAAACGTGGATTTTCCGCATTTAGCGCCGTTACAAAGTAAGTAAAGACTTTTAGTTATAAAATTAGACTAAAACTATAAATGAACTAACCAGAGCTATAAGAGCTTTTTATAGTAATGTCAAGAAATATCATGTCTGAATACGCGTAAGATATTACTGTAATGCATTTTGTTTTAGGTTGCAGTTGCAGTTACCGTAATCACCTTTTCAATCCTATAGACATGGCAGACAGGAATCCATCTATTGTGGTAGTTGGTGCAGGAGTGGCAGGACTTTCTGCAGCCAAGAAACTAAAAGAATATGGATTTAATGACGTCACGGTGCTGGAAGCGTCCGAGAAGGTCGGAGGAAGAGTAGCTACTGCAGCTCTAGGTGAGTAGCATGCATTATTACCTCAAATAGCTTACACGAATTGAACACTTACAAACGGAAAAGGGATTTTTAGTAGAAAGGTAATATATAGAAAATGTTATTAAATAGTAAAAGTTACGCAATCATATAAAAACAATAATTAAGTTATTATTAATAATAAATCGTTATTAAATTAAAATATTATTAGGCTACTCATAATTGTAAACGTTTGTTCTTTTTGTTAAATATTTTTATTATTCATAATAATGTTTTTCATATTATCATTATGTTAACAAACGAATAAATGTATGGCTCTGTGTTAGAGGAAACTGTTTCAGGAAGCTAAAATCTATCAACCCGTGACTTAGTTTCACTTCCGTTAAATAGTAGGCTACACAATCTATATATGTTGTTTCGCTATGTCAACAGATTGCATCACGTGATTTTAAAGCGGATCAGAGACAAAGAGCTCACCTTTAATGACTTTTTCATGATGGTATTTTTTCGACACAGACAGTATGTCGTCCATTTAGGCCAAAAATTTTAGTTTAGTTTATTTATATAGCACAATAAGACAACAGTCATTTATCATTGTGCTGTACAAAAATGCTAAAAATCTAAATAATAAACCTGCACAGAATTACATGGTACATCCAAAGAAAATGGTGCATAGGAAAGGAAAAACACGCTCAGGAGGACTCAGATATTATAAGCCTTTTCTAAAAGGTGAGTTTTAAGATTTACTTTAAACAGAAATTCTGTAGGGATTATCCTAATAGATAAAGGTAGGCTATTCCATAATTTGGGGCAGAAATTGCCGGGTCTCCTTTTCTTTTTACCTTTGATCTGGGATCTTAAGACCTTAAAAACAAAGAGTAAAATCTTAAACTCTATTCTAAAACATACCGGCAACCTACGCACAGAGAAACTCCATAAATTCCATAAAATTATCGATAACCCATCACTAGATAGGCCTACAATAAAATGTGAAATATGGGGCTTTAAAAATAAAATAAAATAAAAATATAAATTAAGATAAACATGAAACAAAAATAACTACTTTTGTGCATATTTTTTGTGCAGTTTGTCATTTTCTTTAGCACTTTCTCCCAAGCCCTGCTTACTTTCTGACCCTGTAATGCAGTATTCTGTGCTATATTAATATCTAAAAATACATATGTGACCCTGGACCACAAAACCAGTTGTCAGTAGCATGGGTATATTTGCAGTAGTAGCCAACAATACATTGTATGGGTCAAAATTATCGATTTTTCTTTTAAGCCAAAAATCATTAGGAGATTAAGATCACGTTCCATGAAGATATTTAGTAAATTTCCTACTATAAATATATAAAAACTTAATTTTTGATTAGTAATTTTCTATTCTAACAAACCATACATCAATGGAAAGCTTATTTATTCAGCTTTCAGATGATATATAAATCTCATTTTCAAACCCTTATGACTGGTTTTGTTGTCCAGGGTCACATATATCACTCTCTTTCTCTTTTTATGTCAAAGGGAATGCATGTGTTGATACCGGAGCACAGTACATCCATGGGACGTCAGAAAAAAACCCAGTCTACTGTCTGTTAAAAAAGTCTGGGCTTTTAGACCATATCCCTGAGATGGGCGAAGAAGTATTTTACAGTAACAAGGGACACAAAGTAGATGCAAACTTCGCCAGACGTGCATATGAAGCTGGTGAGAGCATCATTCGATACCGTGGCTCCAACACAGGAAAGAGTTTAGGTGAACACTATGCAGAAAAAACCAAGAGTGTGATTGACAGTGTGGAAGACAATGACAAGAAAACGAAAATGCAGAGTGTTTTTGCTTTGGTCGGAAAAGACATGCTGATTGACGTTGGAGCTTCAGACCTCTACAAGATCTCTCTTGACTCCTGGCAGTATTATATCAACATGGGCGACAGTGTCAGTGTTCCAGGGTATGATGGGTTGAGAAGACGATCTGCATTCATTTGCAAATATTGCTTATTAAATGATTGATTTTGTGTTAAATGTTGAGTATGTATGTCAGTTTAATGTTTCAGCTTGTGGATATGCTGCTGGAGGACTTCCCTAAAGATTGTTTGCTGCTGAAAAGAGAAGTTAGTACAATTAAATGGGATGGATCCTTTTCTGCTGCCCTTCCTCATGACGAACCTCTCCCTGCTAACACTGAATCTGCTACTGAAGAAAAGGTCCGTCAGTACCCAGTTTGCATTGTCTGTGAGAATGGAGAAGAGATTCTGGCCGATCACGTAATTGTGACCATTTCATTAGGTATGTGGTAGTATTATGAGTATTATGAGGCTGTCTGAGGTGAGCACATCTCTGAAGACGTTTCTCATGCTGCGTTTATTGATCAGGATTCTTTGATGAATGAAATGTTCAAAAGAACAGCATTTATTTAAAATATTTTTTTTTCTAACAGTATACACTACTGTTGAAATGTTTGGGGTCTGTAAATTTTTATTCTTTCTTTTTTTTTGGAAGAAATTACTAATTTTATTCATCAAGGATGTGTTAATTTGATAAAAAGTGATAGCAAAGACTTATATTGTTAAAAAAAGATTTATATTTTGAATAAATGCTGTTTTTTTTTACTTTTTATTCTTCAAAAAAGTATCACAGGTTCCAAAAAAATATTTAGTATTTTATTTAGTTGTAGCACAACTGTTTCAAACATAGATAATTCTAATAATAAATCAGCATAATAGAATGATTTCTGAAGGATCATGTGACAATAAAGTCTGGACTAATGGCTGATGAAAATTCAGCTTTGCATCACAAAAAGAATAATAATAATTTACTGTATATTAAAATAGAAACCATTTTATATTGTAATAACATTTTGCAGTATTATTGTTTTTTCTGTATTTTTGATCAAATAAATGCAGTCTAACTGATATTAATGTTAAGAGATACATTTTACTATTGCAAATTGAGAGATCTGTGTGTGTGTGTGTGTGTGTGTGTGTGTGTGTGTGTGTGTGTGTGTGTGTGTGTGTGTGTGTACCTGGTATTTATCACATTATGGGGACCAAATGTCCCCACAAGGATAGTAATACCAGTAGATTTTGACATTTCTCAGGTCCCCATGAGGAAACAGGCTTATAAATCATGCACAATGAGTTTTTTTGATGAAGTAAAAGTATGCACAATCTCCTGTGAGGGCTAGGTTTAGGTGTATGGTAGGTGTAGGGCGATAGAAAGTACGGTTTGTACAGTATAAAAACCATTACGCCTATGGAATGTCCCCATAAAACGTGTGTGTGTGTGTGTGTGTGTGTGTGTGTTTGTTTGTTTTGAAGGTTGTCTGAAAGCACAAGCGTCCAGCCTATTCATCCCTAGTCTCCCTACTGAGAAAATGGAGGTCATCGATAAGCTGTGCTTTGGCAATGTTGCCAAGATCTTTTTGGAGTATGAAGAGGCATTCTGGGAAAATAATGTTGGCACAATCAGCCTCATTTATGAAGATGACACCCCTGCCTCAGTATCCACAAATAAAATGGAATGGCTCAAGAACATGCAGTACTTTTCTGTCCTGAGACCCAAAGAAAGGTTAATGTTAATGTAATCATTATTTGTGTACCTCAGGAAAAAAATATAACATGACACATTTGGCACTGTTACCTGTTACACTGTTACTTCTCTCTTTTCTAGGTTTGGCAACATCTTAATTGGTTGGTGTCCAGGCAAGATAGCTGACCACGTTGAAACCATGACAGATGATGAACTCTCAACTGCGATCACTGATCATCTCAAAATGTTCTTAGGTAATGAATCCTCTTTAGTAAATATCCATATTGTTACTTCTGGGTGTTTGGTAATGTGTGAGTTACAAGATGTTAAGGTTTTTAAAAATCTAAAAACGCATCAGTTTTTGAAAAGTATCTAAAATTTTTTATATTTTCTGTACTTTCAAGGACATTCAAACATTCCTCAGCCAAAATCCATACTCTGCACTAAGTGGCGCAGCAACAAGTTCATAAGGGGAACCTATGCTTTCCTCCCTGTTGGTGTTGATGGCCAAGTTATGGACACACTGGCACAACCACTAGTGGGCAGTCAGCATCCTGACCAAGTATGTATTTTTTTTTATTTTGAATTTAACTTAATAATGGACAGTGTTGGGGAGTAACCTGCATGTAAGAGCAAAATATATGTACAAAATAAATGTAATCTCTTACACTTAGTAAAAAGAATTGTGTAATTAAATTACAGTTACTTATGAATCATTTTAACTATTACAAAGGGGGTTACATCTAAATACTTCTTGTATTAATATTTAGTATGTCTTGTTATGATTTTAAATCTGTATTTAACTTTTTTCAAAACTGATTTTTTGGTGGCTGTGCTTTAAAATTAAGTTTCAATTCAAGAGATAAAGGATTTCGAAAGTTGGTTTGATTGCTTCAATTATCCTCATATGTAAGGTGCTTTGTGTCTGCTAATGTAAATGTAAATTTAGAAAAGTAATCAAATGTAATCAGTTACATTACTAATAAAGTTGTAAAATTGTAATAATCCAGTGAGATTTTTGTTTGCACAAGGAGTCTGACAACAGCCAGTGCTTCACACAGAGATCTGATCTGATCATTATCCAGTCTGTCTGGAATGACATGAAGAAACAGAACAAACTGAGACTAAATCCAGAAGAACTGTGTCAACGTCTACCTGAAAAGCTACCTGGAAAACTATGCGCAAGTGCACCTAGGGCAAAAACTGCTAAGTGCCTAAAACTTTTAACAGTATACTGTAACTTTACAGGTAGGTTTCCCGAAGCATCTCGGAGACGTTGCCACAGTTCTTCTGGATTTAGTCTCAGTTTGTTCAGTTTCTTCACGTCATTCCAGACAGACTGATGATAAGACCGATCTCTGTGTGGAGCACTGGCTGTTGTAAGACTCCTTGTGCAAACAAAAATCTCACTGGATTATTACAATTAATGGCAAAATCATGTAAACTGATATTTCCTACTGACAAAAGATAGAAATAACTAACTTAAAACCATTTTTTAGCAGGTGAAAATACTAGTGTTCTTAGAATTTTGGCCACCACTGTATGTGTTTGCCTTATGGGCTACCAAGGAGAATGTTTTGATACAGAAGTAGGCCTATTAAAAGAGGGTTAGGCCCTCCTTTGATTTGCTTTTCTTTGTCATTAAAGTGATTTTTCACAAATATTTTAGGATCTTCAGGTCCTGTTTGCAGGTGAGGCAACAATAAAGAGTCTTTATGGCACGGTGCAAGGAGCTCTACTCTCAGGACACAGGGAGGCAGACAGACTGGCAGCACATTACAAGAAGACACTGGCTTCCACTTCCGCTACGTCATTGGAAAAACAAGTTTAGAGAGTTAAAATCTGTTCATAATCTAAAATGTATTCTCTGTGGTTGAAAGTCTCCCAGTGTCCAAAGGTTTTCGACTGAGGATATGTTCGCAACAAGCCTGCCACCATGAGGCTGATCTATGTAAAATAAAAGAATTTTAACAAGTTTTCTTTTTACAAGCAAATCTGTTTTAATTAAGAAAAAAAGACTGATTTACATAACATTTTTACTTTTGTGTACTGTACCTGTTTATATCATATACTATGTATTTTATATATATTTTTATGACGAGCTGAACATATGATCTGAATTTTACACTATATTTTTAAATAAAATATATTGCATGCTAAATTGTGCTTTGATTATTACAGTTATAAGCAGCTGGTTCGAATCTATTTAATGTAGAGAATTTTGAGTCTATTTCTTCCTGTGAACAAAAATCCAAACAGAACGGACAGCGGCAGTGTTGCCAGATTGGGCGGGTGGACAAAATTTGGGCTGCTTTAAAAAATTAAAAGCCGCCCAATTAGCTGTTTTTTTCTTCGATTTTATCATTAGTCATGTTATTTTAGTACGTTCGAGCTCAAAGTATCACATTAATATAATGTGTAGTGCAGTCATAAACTCATTTTTACTTAACGTAACCCTTACTGGTTTAGTTTAACAGAGACCTGTCAATCAATTTACGTCTTTTACGTTAGTGAGATGTGATGACTTGTGAGTGAAGGGGTTTTACATTATATTTGTTTCTCATCACATTATTGTGCACTTTTTGCACAGAAATTAGTATATTTTTTACTGTGGACATTGAAAATGATGCATGCGTTTTTCCAAGGGTTAAAGTCATCGGTTAATTTCCACTTTGAAAAGATTTCTGGACATTTTACGCATATTTTCGGACTGTTTTGATCCATATTCCTGTGAAATTGATTTATCTTTATTTTGTCATTATTCTTTTTTTAAAGAGATAAAAATGGTCCTTATCAACCTTGACATGGCAATAAAATTCTCATTATTTTGGCAGTTAAAATTTGGGCTGGTTTTTGTTGAAGTGGGCGGGTTTTGGGAGATAGGGCCGATTGCAGAACAGCAGAACCATACGTCACAGCAGTCACACGGCAGCAGCGCCACGGCAGCAGGCTCAGACGGTAGTGGGCGGAGTCTCCATCTGAGATCGAAAGTGGGTGAAAATAATGATCAACTTATATTTTTCTATATATTTTTAAACAGTATAACCTGAGTACAAAGCTCAAACTAAAAACAAAACAAAACTTGAGCAATAGAATGTTTTTATTTAGTTAAACTATATTTTTTACCTAATCATCTCAGTATTAACCAATTTTTCATTGTACATAATACCATGTACTATACACTATACCCATCATAAACTGGATTTTCCAAAAAATATTACAAAATCAAACAAAACATATAGCACAGAAGGCACACATTTAACAACAATAATAACCACACATTACTCGCCTAACTAAATTAGTTTAAACCTAAAATAAATCAAAACTCTTTAAACATGCAATTAATCCAGAGGCATGATTTGTTCACACACTTATTAAGGAAATGTCCATATCATCCTTAAATTCAAAGTGAAACATGAAGGGCTCTTTGGCCAGCAGACTCTCATCATTTGTTTCTGCCATTATAAAAGTTCATTATGTTGCTGCACATGAAATATAACGCGAATAACATTAAATAAATATTTTTTTATAAGGTTACACACTGATTATTTATAACTTAAACCCCATTTTTCTACCCATCCGTTGGTCGCGCATATACGCCATGTTTGTAGTTTTTTACACTTTTTATGCGTATTTGTAGTTCTAATCAAATCCTCGTTCAACACGCAATGTGTTGTGGGCAATATAATAGCCGTTAGAGTGCGCATTAATCCGTACTTCGAATTCTAAAGGTAAATTGTAGTAGACCGTCCGGAAATCTTTGGAATACTTTTTAGGACATACCAATTCTATTTTCGAATACTATTTAGGACGGATATTTTGTGGGACCTGATTGGGCTGCAGCAGGAGACTCCGCCCACTACCGTCTGAGCCTGCTGCCGTGGCGCTGCTGCCGTGTGACTGTTGTGACGTATGGTTCTGCTGTTCTGCAATCAGTCATTATTGGGGTTTTGGTGAGCTTTTGGGCTGGAAATCGTCAACCTGATCTGGCAACACTGGACAGCGGAACTATTGGCAGTTGCAGCACAAGTTTCCAGGCGGAGCGTTTTATGCTGCTACACCTCCATGCCGTTTGTTGATGGTGACCTTCTTCATTCTGAAAAATTCTGCTCTTATTTTCTTACACATGAATAAATTTACAGCATAGCCGTTTACAGCAAATATTGTAGCCATGGCTTTAAATACAATTGGCCAGCCGTGCAAGAGTATATTTAGGTAAGTAAGTTGGTGAACCGATAGCACATTGAGTTCTCACATCTTTGATATAGTGTGGTAGTGAATGTATATTCGTGTTTAGAGTTACGTATTATTTTTAAACGAAGCCATGGTGACTATTTTACCACTTAAATATATTTTTATTCCCATTCAAAATGTATAAGATCTGCTTATGGAAGGATTTTGCTCTCTTGACTATTTTCTCAATGACAAATATATCCAAAAAATGTCAATCTGACTTAGCACTGAATAGTATGAGATCAGACAACTCAGGTTCTGAAGCTACAGTGATAGCATTGTTTTCCGATTTTACTACAGCTAGCTTAAACATAATCAATGATCCTCAGAAAAGTTTAGATTGTGAATTTCCTTTTATTGTTTTACACAGGTGTCTTCAGGCTGTTGTCACCCAAAGATGCTTGCAAGCCACATCCACATTTCACACCACAGTCTTTCAGTCAAACTCCAACAGAACCTGTGTGGTCCGCTTTGGGAGGCAGAAGTATGAAAGGTTGTATCCAGTTCTGCTGGTGAGACCTGATGGGTCCACCATAAACATCAGATATAAAGAGCCTAGGAGAATAATGAAGGTTAGTGGTTTATATTCTAGGCTTTTTCATTGAAGGCACACTTTACCCAAAAATTAGAATTTTGCTATTATTTATTCAATGTTATGTCGATATCCTATTTTATGAACAGAAAAGAAGATTTTTTTGAAGAACTGTCATGCAATAGCAGTTCAAAATGTCATCAGGTTAAAAAAAACACCTGGGGTTGGTGTTTTAAATCAGTTATAAACAGGTTTTATTTTTAATTTCTTTCCTTCCAAAGATGCCAGTGGACATCACAACCCTCACGGAGGAGGAGAGGAAAATCAGAATGCGGAAAAGAGAACCGAAGAGGGCCGCTAAAAAGAAATTGGATGACTTTGAAGATGATTTTAAAGTTGATGATTACAGCAAATTCTGGAAGAAGAAATGAATGGACTGATGCAGTCGAATCCCTCATTTAGAGTATATATGTTGTCTCACCTGAACAATATTGCAATTTTTTTTATGTCGTGCTGCAATTAAAAAGTCTTGAAATGTTTGTGGTCATTCTGTCTTTTTTTATTTGGGGCTAAATTGCAGCATTAACTTTTTCCCCCCCTTAAGTATTCTTATACATACTGTACTTGTCAAAAGTTTTAGAACACCTTTTTTTCTAACTTTTATTGAAATGTAATCAATTTATTTAGATTATTATGCTTAATAACTCCACAGAATATTTAATATATGGTTTCTCTAAAATGTAAACCGTTAACTTCTAAAATAGATTAGATTACAGCGGCCTCACCTGGCTACGTGTATCTGTCTTATAATGCATAACTCTCAGCATTGCATTCTCAGCATTCTTTGGAACTGGCCTGATTAATTATTAATGAAGTTAGCACCTGCTTCAAAGTTCACACTTTTGCCCGAGGCATTGTACAAAATGCCAGCTTCACCTGAGCTTGTAACGGGCACCCCAGAGCCCGAGGTGCCTAGGAAGTTTACTTTGGAAGCTGCTGATATTGCTGTGGTTGTGGTCTACTTTGTGTTTGTGTTGGCAGTTGGAATATGGGTAAGTGGAAGTCTGCATGCTGGTAATATTTGCATTGATGTAGAGAATTCTGCATGTCTAATTCTTGAAGAAAACTGGTGTGTTTTTTAATTTGTAGTCTTCAGTCAGAGCCAACCGTGGGACAGTGGGTGGATACTTCTTGGCCGGACGATCCATGACATGGTGGCCAGTGAGTTTTTTATGTGTTTAATGAAACTGGATATGTTTATTTTGTGGATGTCTACAAGGAAGCATCTTGTTTTTAAAGTCCTCGCCTGGAATTACAACCAGGAAAAAGGAAATAATTAAATCAATACAGTCTCGTAAAACAATTTCTCATGTAAACACATTATGACATGAAAGCGTTTTGCATTATATAGAATTAAATCATATACAACAGTTACACACAAACTTATATTCACAGAAGATTTGTATTTAGTCTGAAGACATGTCTCTTTTAGTTTCATTTAGTTTTCTCAGTATGTCTCTCTTGTGTTGTGTTTCAACAGATTGGAGCCTCTTTGATGTCAAGTAACGTAGGCAGCGGTCTGTTCATTGGATTAGCAGGAACAGGAGCCGCAGGAGGACTCGCAGTCGGAGGATTTGAGTGGAATGTACATCTGACAATTGAGTTCTCATTTTACAAGCTTTCAGTGTTGTTTTAGTCATTACTGATTTCCAGGGGCGCCGCTAAGGGGGGGTAAGTTAGGACAATTCTAAGGGCCCACGCCTTTTAGGGGCCCCCAGAGATCTGCTTTTGTGTGGTGGGGGGGCCCAACCTCATATTTTGTCATAGGGCCCAAAATTGCGAGTGGCGCCCCTGCTGATTTCACTTGTGAGATTGTTATTGTCTTAGGCTAATCAAATGTTTGACGGTCTTATTGCAATACATGCTGAAATGCTGAAAAGTATGATGCTCTTTAGGCAGCATGGGTCCTCATTGCCTTGGGCTGGATCTTTGTTCCTGTGTATATTTCTGCTGGAGTGGTCACAATGCCAGAGTATCTGAGGAAGAGGTTCGGGGGTCAGCGCATCCGAATCTACATGAGTGTGCTCTCTCTCATTCTCTACATTTTCACCAAGATATCAGTAAGACTCTATAGTTTAATAAATGTGAATTAAGTATTATTAAATAATATATAATAATTACTACAAATCTGTTAAGCATGGTTGAGGTCAAAAGTTTTCATACACCTTGCAGAATAAACAGGTTCATACAAAATACATGTTATTTTTGCCTGAATATCTTTTTTTTTTAATTATTATTTAGCACTACCCTTTAGAAGCTACATTTACCCCGATTTTCAAATTTAAAAAGTTCTTAATGCATTGTGTTTCCTTTCGAAGCATCAGTGAGCATTTGAACCTTCTGTAATGTGAAAAGATGGATCTAAAAACCATACAGTCATTGTTGGAAAGGGTTCAAACACACAAAAATGCTGAAAAACCAAAGAATTTGTGAGACTAGCAAAAAAAAAAAAATTAGGAACGGCGGCAGTTTAACTATTCTGGACAAACAAGGACAATGAACAACTGTCAATAAACGAAAAACAAATCAAACAAAAAAAAAACAGCTGTTGATCATTCAAGTAACAACACAGTATTAAGAATCAACTGTATGTGAACTTTTGAACAGTAATTTTTATAAATTCAACTAATATTATCTCTTGTGGACTATATGTAAACATCTTTTATGTGAAATATCTTATTCATGTCAGTATTAAATAAAAAAAACATCATGCATTTTGTATGATCCCTCTTATTTTTGGTAAAATATTTTACAGATTCTGCAAGGTGTATGTAAACTTTTGACCTCAACTGTATGTGTTAAATATATTTGTTAAACATTGTTTATATATATTTATTTAAAATAAAATAACAGTACATTAAAACAAACGGAATCTTCCAAAACTGGAGAAATGTTAGTCTATAATTAGAATAAATATATTAATTAAAAAAAAAAGCGATAAATAAAATTTGAATGATAAGTGGACTTTTAGTTTTAGACCCCACTGTAAATTGATTTATATTTTTTAAAGTAACATTTATATTGATAATATTATACTGATAATGCCAAAAAAATAAATATGCATGTACAAGTATCAATCATTTATCATTATTTATAATATAATCATAACTGTGTTCTTTCCAGACAGACATTTTTTCAGGGGCTTTATTCATCCAGGTGTCTCTGGGATGGGACCTGTATGTCTCCACCGTTGTGCTGCTAGCCGTCACTGCACTCTATACTATAGCTGGTAATAAAATAACACATTATTGACTGATATTTTAGAAAACTCATGCCTAGATGTGATTCTAGTTGAAGTGCTTTAATTGGTGGCTTGTTTTAATCCAGGTGGGTTGACAGCAGTAATCTACACTGATGCCTTACAAACTGTCATCATGGTAATAGGAGCATTTGTCCTCATGTTCATAGGTATAGATCTCTCATTTATGAAATGTAATACTTACATGAATTATTCCAGGATAAATACAGTGATTGCATTTCAATCGAATTTCCCCTGACAGCGTTCGACAAAATTGGCTGGTATGAGGGTTTGCTGGTTCAGTATGAGAGAGCTATACCTGCTATCACGGTTCCCAACACCACTTGTCATCTTCCTCGGTCTGACGCATTTCATATCTTCAGAGATCCAGTGACAGGAGACCTTCCTTGGCCAGGCCTAATTTTTGGGCTCACTGTTCTGGCCACATGGGTGTGGTGCACAGACCAGGTAAATTTAAAATACTGTGCATCGTAGGATGAATTAATATTCAGCAGAGGATTTCACATACACATGCCTCTCTTTAAGCTTAAAAATAGTTTTACAGCAAGCAATCTAAAAGTGTCTATTTCATGTCTGAAGGTGATAGTGCAAAGGTCTCTCTCTGCCAAAAACTTGTCTCATGCCAAAGGTGGTTCGGTGCTTGGTGGCTACCTCAAGATCTTCCCTATGTTCTTCGTCGTTATGCCAGGAATGATCAGCAGAGCTCTCTACCCAAGTACTACTCATTCTTTGCATTTTCCTTAATATATGGTCTGGGTATAAGAAAGATTGATTTAAGGGTTTTAATGGACTATCTAATTTGCATAAATGTAAAATCTCTCTTTTTATGGTAAATAGTGTTATGGTGTTTGTGTATTTTCTAGATGAAGTAGGATGTGTGGATCCTGCTAAGTGTATGGAGATCTGTGGGGCCAGTGTCGGCTGCACTAACATCGCCTACCCAAAGTTAGTTGTGGAGCTCATGCCAGTGGGTATGGCAGCCTTATGTTTTTCTTATAATAATCATATGTGTGATTTTTCAATTAGTTGCACAACTTGCATTTGGATCAATTAGTTGAACTCTCCCCTAGAATCAAGTTAACGAAAAGAAAATGCTCGAAAATGTTAATAAACTAACAATTATTCTAAATAGCATCAATAGTATAATAATTATATTATAATAATATATTTAAATGATGATAATATATATATATATATATATATATATATATATATATATATATATATCTACACTACCAGGATTTTAATGTTTTTCAAAGGAGTCTTTTCTGCTCACCAAGTCTGCATTTATTTGATCCAAAGTACAGCAAAAACAGTAAAATCTTGAAATATTATTACTGTTTAAAATAACTGTTTCCTATTTGAATATATTTTAAAATATACTTTATTCCTGTGATTTCAAAGCTGATTTTTTAGCATCATTACTCCAGTCTATAGTGTCACATCATCATTCAGAAATCATTCTAACATTCTGATTTGCTGCTCAAAAAACATTTATTATTATCATGTGGAAAAGTAGAATGTTTTTTAAAGTTTCTTTGATGAATAGAAAGTTCAGAAGAACAGCATTTACCTGAAATTTTATAACATTATAAATGTCTTTATCATCACTAAGTTTAAATGACTAAATAAAGGTATTAATTTCTATAATTCCTCCTTTACAATTCAAACATTTTATGTCTCTGTAGTTACTTTTTTAACAGAAATGTTAATGTTACTTTTGGCAGAATTTTAATTTAAAGATTTTTTACCAAAATATCTTATCTTCAGATATGATTTTGATAAGCAAAGTGGCAGTTTGAAGAACAGAAAAGGGAAAACATTTAAAAGTATTTTAAGTGCTTTCAAATATATACATATATATGGTGTAACTAATGGTTTTACTTATAGTTACTTTTTATGGAAAGTAATGAGTGACATTATTTTTGCATTAGTTTTTAAAGGAAACCCTGGGTATTAAGACTTGTATGTCTCTTACTGAAATATGTAGTAGAAAACCCATAAAAGTTTTCCTTTATTTAAAAAATCCTTATTGTTTCATACATATTTTGAACTGCGGGGCCACCATTATTTCGGTGACATGAAATGGTTGCACTCTGTGAGCTACTGGTGCTACCTGTTGCTATTTTTACCACAGCACATCTCAGAAAATAAAATACTTACACAATGCCTCATTTTGCAACTTTTTGATTATAATTTTCAGTCGAAAGGCAACAAGAGAAGTGATGCAAGTATTCACTGCTTTGTCATTCTGAGTTTGCATTTCACTGTTTTTATTCATTTTAAAGGAATACTGAATGTGTTTTTGTGCAAGTGAGATGAGAAAATGCATGTTGACGTTTAGTTTAGTACAACAGCATCATGTTTACACAACACATCACAACACAAACGCCAACTGCACATACTCTTGATTTCTCTCAACATGGCGACAGAAGAGCTGTCAATCAATAAATGGGACAACAAAGTAACTGCCATTACTTTTTTGAATAAGTAAGTATATATTTTCTTGCTTATTAAAAAGTAATGCGTTACTTTACTAGTTACTTAAAAAAGTAATCAGATAACGTTACCCCCAACACCTAAATATATACATACAGTCGAACCTGAAATTATTCATACCCCTGGCAAATTCTGACTTAAAGTTACTTTTATTCAACCATCAAGTTTTTCTTTGATCGGAAATGACACAGGCTTCTCCCAAAAGATAATAAGATGATGTACAAGAGGCATCATTGTGGAAAAAAATATTTCTCAGATTTTATTTACATTTACAAAAAAGTGGCATGTTTAAAATTATTCATATCCTTTGCAAACTGTCACAGTCTATGGGAAAATCCAAAGTTCTATACCATTCCAAATAGTCCAAGCTGTTCTAAAGCATCCTAATTACCCTGATTCATTGGGAACAGCTGTTTTAATCAACCCAACAATTGAAAAACAAAAGCTCTTTGCTGTTGGTTTGTGGACAGTCATGGCTAAGACAAAGCAGCTCACTGAGGACCTGCGGCTGCGCATTGTGGCTGCTCACAAGTCAGGAAAGGGCTATAAGACCATATCTAAATGTTTTGAAGTTCCAGTGGCTACAGTGCAAAGTATTATTAAAAAAAATACAAGACGTTCCGCACTGTGAAAAATCTCAGAGGATGTGGTCGGAAGCCAAAAGTGACACCTGTGCTGGCCAGGAGGATAGTGAGAGAGGTAAAAAAGAATCCAAGGATCACCACCAAGGCCATCCTGATGAATCTGGGCTCTGCTGGTGGCAACATCTGAAGGCAG
Organism: Garra rufa; assembly: GCF_049309525.1. Taxonomy (NCBI): domain Eukaryota; kingdom Metazoa; phylum Chordata; class Actinopteri; order Cypriniformes; family Cyprinidae; genus Garra; species Garra rufa. The sequence goes on along the minus strand of NC_133375.1, from coordinate 31,930,769 downwards.
ACAGTCCAACAGACACTGCACACCGCTGGATTCCACGAATGCAGACCAAGGAGGACACCACTTCTCCAGATAAGGCACACAAAAGCCCAGTTGGCCTTTGCAAATGCTCATCTGGACAAAGAAGAAGATTTCTGGTCTTATGTTTTATACTCAGATGAAACAAAAAGTTGGCCACAATGATGTAGCCTTCATTTGGCGTAAAAAAAGGAGAAGCCTTCAACCCTAAGAACACCATCCCCACTGTCAAATATGGCGGTGGGAACCTAATGTTTTGGGGGTGTTTTTCAGCCGGTGGACAAGGGAACATAATCACAGTAAATGGCACCATGAAAAAGGAGCAATACATCAAAATTCTCAACAACAACATCAGGCAGTCTGCAGAGAAACTTGGCCTTGGGCACCAGTGGACATTTCAGCACGACAACAACCCAAAACACACAGAAGTCCTGACTGAAATCAAATTGAGAATCTGTGGAGTGAGCTAAAGATTAGGGTGATGGCAAGGAGACCCTCCAACCTGAAAGAGTTGGAGCTCATCGCTAAAGATGAATGGGCAAAAATACTAGTGGAGACTAGTGGAATTATAGGAAGCATTTGATTGCTGTAATAGCCAATAAATGCTTTTCTATTGATTATTGAGAAGGGTATGAATAATTTTGGTCATGCCACTTTTTGTTCAAATGTAAATAAAAGATGAGTAATATTTTTTTCCACGATGATGCCTCTTGTACATCGTATTATTATCTTCTGGGAGACGTCTGTGTCATTTCTAATAAAAAAAAAAAAAACTTGCTGGTTGAATAAAAGTAACTTTAAGTCAGAATTTGACAGGGGTATGAATAATAAAAAAAAAAATATATATATATATATATAAAAAAAACAATGCATAAATGATCAAATATGTTGACTGCTACTCTAATTCAATCTTTCTTTCCCTGTAATTGTGTTATAGGTTTGAGAGGTCTGATGATCGCTGTGATGATGGCAGCACTCATGTCCTCTCTCACCTCTATATTCAACAGTAGCAGCACTCTGTTCACCATGGACATATGGCAACGTATTCGGCCCCGGGCTTCTGAGAGTGAGCTCATGGTAGTGGGCAGGTAGAGTGTTAAATGTTTTGTGGAAAAACTTTAACTTTGTACATATTTTTCAAAGAATAAGCTGAAGTATCTAAAAGAAGTGAATGCTCTCACTACATGCGTACAAACTAGTGAAACGAAAGTGGAACCAATCCACCACCAGTTACACCAAGTGGTGTAACCACATGGTGGTTTTGTTGACCTTTTTTGGGGGTGACAAAGGCAGAGTGAAAGCATAACAAAACTCAGTTTGAACTTTGATACTTGATAAACTGTCAGTGAGGTTCATGAAGCATGAGTATGTTCAAAATTAAATTAACACAGTTGTTCTTTTCCAAAATACACACTTTATTTAATTTACATTTTTATTTGTTTATTTACATCTACAGGGTGTTCATTTTATTTCTAGTGGCCCTAAGCATTGTGTGGATTCCAGTCATTCAAACAGCCAATAGTGGACAGCTGTTTGACTACATTCAGGCCATCACTAGCTACCTGGCACCTCCCATCACCACAGTGTTCATTATGGGCATTTTCTGGGGGCGAGTAAATGAACAGGTAAATTAATTAACCTTTTCTTGTGCCAATGCAATAAAGTGAAAGTTAAATGCCCTATAACACTTTTATTTTATGAAACAATCTAGTTAAGTTTTTTCTATTTATTCTGCACAGGGTGCTTTTTGGGGTCTGATGGTGGGACTAGTGGTGGGCACTGTGAGGATGGTAATGGAATTTGTGTATGGCACCCCATCATGCGGAGAAGAAGACCCCCGTCCTGCCCTGCTGAAAGATGTGCATTACCTGTATTTTGCTCTCATCCTGCTTGCACTGACAGCTCTGATCATCACAGCTGTCAGTCTCTGCACTGCACCTATTCCAGAGCAACATGTAACTATGAACCGCAATCCAAAAACGCACATTTAAATAATCATTTATATCCGTTTGTATACAAAACTTACAAAAAGGAGATAAATGCTGCATACCCAATTACCTATGGGATTTCCCATAGGTGTTTATATTAGTTTTAGTTTTTAAAAATGACATATTACAGACTAATCCCACCCATAAAACATTTTGCATTTTTATTTTATTTTAATGATTTTAATTTTAATTTATTTATTTATAACCATTTCCTATTAGTGTCCACAAAAGAAGTTTTCGCTACTTCAATTTTGGAAATTAATTATTAATAAAAAATATATAGTTTTTTGGGATTAAAAATAGCAAATAGCAGAGAATATATGTATGGACCACAAAACCAGTCGTAAGTAGCACCGGTATATTTGTAGGAATAGCCAACAATACATTGTATGGTTCAAAATGATAGACTTTTATGCCACAAATCATTAGGATATTAAGTAAAGCTCATGTTCCATGAAGATATTTTATCGTAAATATATCAAAACCTAATTTTTGATTTGTAATATGCATTGCTAAGAACTTCATTTGTACAACTTTAAAGGCAAGATTTCTCAATATTTTGATTGCAAATTTTCAAATAGTTGTATCTTTGCCAAATATTCCTAGCCTAACAAACCATACATTAATGGTTTATGACTGATTTTGTGGTCCATGGTCACATTTAGATCAGCGGTTATGCTTTATTTTGATAATCCACTGCGGACATTCTACTGTCTATAAGTAATGTTGCAACTAACTCTTAATTTCTATGCAACTGTATGTAACTAGTTTACGGTTAGGGTTAATGGAATAAGTTGACATGTACTTGCAAAGTTGCTTATAATTAAAATAAAGTATTCGATTTTAACTAGCAGCGTTGGGAAGGTTACTTTGGAAATGTAATAGGTTACAGATTACAAGTTACCCTATTTAAAATGTGATAAGTAGTGTAACTGTTTAAATTACTTTATTAATGTTGCAGATTACATTTGAGTACTTTATGATTACTTTGTACTTTTTTTAAATTTCTAACAATTTCAGCTGTTAATCATTTGTAAACATTTAAACAAGGCAAGGTTATCTTTACAGTATACACAACACAACACTAATTACTGGCAGACTTTCAAAATCCTTAATTTCTTGAATTGTTTATTATTATTTAATTTTAAAGCACAGCCACCACAAAATCAAACTTTAGCACCTCTTTTTACTTTTAGATCATTCTGAGGTTAAATACGGATTTAAAATCATAACAATTTGAAGATAAGTGTAAATTTAACTTATTTTGTCCTCTGGGAAACATGTAAGTATCTTCTGTAGCTTCTGAAGGGCAGTACTAAATGAAAAATTCATTCATTTATCTTAATTCATCTTCATTCGGTTCAAAAGTTTACACCCCTGGCTCTTTATTCATCGTTTTTTTTCTTCTTTGAGCATTTGAACCTTCTGTAATAGTTGCATATGAGTCCCTAAGTTGTCCTCAGTGTGAAAAGATGGATCTCAAAATCATACAGTCATTGTTGGAAAGGGTTCAAATACACAAAAATGCTGAAAAACCAAAACATTTGTGGGACCTGAAGGATTTTTCTGAAGAACAGCAGGCAGTTTAACTGTTCAGGACAAACAAGGGACTCATGAACAACTATCACTAAACAAAATAAAAGCTGCACAAAAATTATATTATTTACAATATTTTAGCAGCTAATATAAGCTAATATAACTTATATTTAATTTTAGCTCATTCGTTTGACCTGGTGGACAAGACACAGTAAGAAAGATCGTGTAGAACTGGAAGACCCCTGGGCCAGAGGATCTGAACCAGCAAGCTCTGATCCCAGCACTACAGAGTCAGAGGGGTCAGATGAGGACACGCCTGCATGGTGGAAGCGTGCTGGAATGTGGCTGTGTGGTCTCTCCCATGTGGCTAAACAAGAGATGAGTGAGGAGGAACGGCAGGCTCTCGAAAGGAAACTCACAAGTATTGAAGAAGACCACACCTGGAAGATTGTCTGCAATGTTAATGCACTCATTTTACTCACTGTCAATGTCTTTCTCTGGGGGTACTTTGCATGAATGTACTACAAAGTTTAAAATTAGGCATTTTTCTTTGTAAGAAGCTCCATAATACTGATATAAGAAAAAAAAAAAACAGATCTAGGATCTAGATAGCAGTTACATTCTCATTTTATATTCTGTCAATGTCTTTTTTCACTTTAATGTGCAATAAAAGTTGTGAATGGTGAGTCATATTTTTTTTATTTATTTATTGAGGAACACATTCAGGATTTCTCTTCATATAGTGGACTTCAATTGTGCCCATGTGTTCAAAAGGCTCTAAACGATCCCAGCCGAGGAATAAGAGTCTTATCTAACTTAACGATTGGTCATTTTCTTAAATAAATTAATATTTATACACCTTTTAACCACAAATTCTCATCTTGTTTCGCTTTGCAATGCGCATGCGTACTCTGTGCGCTCTGGTTCAAGACAGTTAAGGTATGTCGAAAAACTCCTATTTCATGTTCCCCTCCAAATTCAAAACTGCCCTGCATCGCTGTTTTACCTTTTTTGTAATTGGCCGTTTGATCTTCTTTACACTTTCACTTTTTTTAAACATTTGGTCGGTACTTTTGCAGCAATGTAGGATGAAGTTGAAGGAGAACATGAGATGGGAGTTTTTCGACATACCCTAACTGTCTTGCACCAGAGCGCACAGAGTATGCATGCGCATTGCAGAGCTACAAAATGAGCATTTGTGGTTAAAAAATGTTAAAATATTCATTTAAGAAAATGACTGATCGTTACGCTAGATAAGACCCTTATTACCCGGCTGGGATCGTTTATAGCTCTTTGAAACTGCATTTAAACTGCATTTTGGAAGTACAAACTCAAGGAGAAAATTCCTGAAATTTCTTTACGAGTGAAGAAAGAAAGACATGAACATCTTGGATGACGAGGGGGTGAGCAAATTATAAAATTTATGTTCTGGAAATGAACTTTAAGTTGTACTTATGCTGTTTCATAATGACAAAGCATAACAGGTAAAATGCCTTGTAATCGTTCACACCCATGGGGCGGGGCCACACCAGACTGTGAGATGACTTCAAATTATTTATTTTATTTTATAATAATTTATTTTTAGGTCATGTAACTTATTAAAATGCTAAAAATGTCTATTTCGTATTTTTAGCTTGCCCCCTCAACAAATGTTTTATTTGATAAACATGCAGTGTAGAAATGAACAGACACTTATTGTTTCTATAAATAAAAAAGCTTAAAAAGCCAGCAACTCCGTTATCATCATTGTAGAAACGACAGAGGACATTTCTCCGTCTGCATGGGGTCCTTTGATAGTGCTAGACAATATCCCCTATTATAGGGGGCCTCAAAATAGGTTGAACGTTTCTTTAAATCGTATTCCGATCCACTTCGGGATGATCCTCGCCAGGTTTTCCAAAGCAACCCATCTATATTCTTATTGTGGGCGTGAATCTCTCTGCTCTAACCTCCTCTCTACTTGAATGAACTACAAGTGCAAAGTCATACTACACTGTTTAGTGCACTCGAGAGAGAAGGTAACATTGTACCCGAGGGCATTATCCGGTTAATAGTTACATACAGACAACACTTGTTTCCAGTCAGCGATTTGTACTAGCAATGGAGCCCCATGTAAACGCGAAGCGGCTTTTTAATCACGCGACAACCCTGAAGCTCCACACGGGGAATTTAGTCAGCCGCAGTCGACTTAAGAAGAAATGTCCGTCTTCACCTAGTGAGGAGGTAAGTGAAATGAGTTTGCAGTGCTAATGGTGCATCTTGGTCTATTTTGGCAGTGCGGGCACGGTATGTTTTATAGTGTGATGTTGGGTGAATGAGTTCACACACGGACACCCCATTATTTATGTTTATAAGGTCGTTGAAACGTCCGGTTCTTTTTTGAACATCGGTTCCGTCGGACGATTCATTCACCGAAACGATTCACAGAATCATTTGAGGCATCCCTCGAGTAGCCTGTAATTTACGAACGGTTAAAAAAGGGCTAAATACGTACGTTTTCCTTATAAAAATTGACAGTGGGTTTTTTCAGTTGTATATGCTGGATTTTGTGTACACCTGTTTTGTATTTGAATTCTGACATGATTAACCTAATTATATTTTTCCTTGACATACTGTCATTCCTGTTCGATAATAATAATGTGGTGATATATTATTGGTTTATGTTAAAGCATTTACAGTCGAAAGCTTTGCGAATCGGTTCAGTCGAGTCATTAATATCGAGTCGGCTCACATGGGGTTACAAGATATGATTCGCCTACTTTCATTAATGACGTCAATGGCCTCGTGCTGCTCATGACATGAGACAGTATGCAAAATGTATGGGAAATTACAATGCATTGCACTGTTGTTTGATTTACGTTCAAATGAACAGGGTTTTGTTTTGACATCCTAAAGTGCAGTTGTGCATGCAACCAATGATTCTGCCTAGTAATACTCACTATTAGATCTGTTAGGGAAGCTATAATTAAATGTGACTTGACCAGACCTGACATGCTGGAATGAAGACATGCTGGTTATGTCTTGCTGATGCAGATTTTCAGCATTCTAAATATTCTAAATATTAATGTTTTTCTAAATATTAATGTTTTTATGTTATTATTATTATTTTTTTTAAATGTAATTTATTTTCAGCAGTCTTCAGTGTCACATGATCCTTCAGACATTATTCCAATATGCTGATTTAGTGCTCAAGAAACACTGGTTATGTCTTGCTGATGCAGATTTTCAGCATAATGTCTTATAATCTTAACAGATAATTGACAAAATGACTGTGTATTTTGTACTGCCTAAAACCTCTCTCACATCCCATCATAAAAAGTAGGCATTTTGTTCAAGCCCACGCCAGAGGATTAGTGATGTTTAAACATGTATATGTGAGGTTATGTAAGATTATAACTACCTGAGGGCATGATGGCTTGATGTCTTAAATATGTATTTTTTTTTCTCAACAGAGAGTCTATAATGGGTTGTTTCTGTACTATTTATAAAATATATATAATAAGTAAAAATAACTAAATAATAATACAGCTAACTAACACAATAGAACAATAAAAACAATATTTAAAAAAAGGAATAGTTTTTTTGCATTTTTAAACAATACTTTATTTATAATACAATAATTTATTTAATTCATTCAAAATTAAATGCAGTATATTATTCCATTTAATTTTGAATAAAACATTAATTATTGTTAAAAATAATAAGTAAAAATAATACAGCTAACACAATAAAAACATGATAACAATAAAAAACATGATTTGTGAAAAATTAAAAAATGGAATTATCTGTTTTTTTGCATTTTTAAACAATAATTAATTTATTTAATTCATTCGAAATTAAATGCAATATATATTATTCCATTTAATTTTATTTAAAATTTTCATTTAATTATGAATAAAACAAATTAATTATTGTTAAAAATAATAATAAGTAAAAATAACTAAAAATAATACAGCTAACACAATAAAAACATAATAAAAAAACATGATTTTTGAAAAATTAAAAAAACAAAATTATCTGGTTTTTATCTGTTGCATTTTTAAACAATAATTTATTCATTCAAAATTACATGCTATATATATATATATATATATATATATATTCCATTATTTTTTTCTATTTAATTATGAATAAAACAAATTTATTATTGTTAAGAATAATAATTATTAAATGGAATAATATATATATATTCCATTTGATTTTTTTTTTATGAATAAAACAAATTAATTATCGTTAAAAAAAATATGAAAAAACATAATACAAATATTTTATATAATATAATATGAGATGTGGTTTATGTTATTGTCTTTGTTTGTTTGTTTCTTTTTATTAAACCTTTATGAAAAATCCTAGAGTGCCAAAAGTGTCTATGCCTATAAATATTAAGAAATAGTTTGGGAAGGCTGCCAAGATGTTGTTTTTATGTTTCATAATATTTCAATTGTAGTCTGTCCTGTTAGTTAACATGTTTTCCAATGTTTTCTGGCTCAATCTACAGCTTCAAGACTGCATCCAAGGCACACTGAGCGACTGGTTTTCCGCAATGCCGTCATCTCTGGACTCTGTAAGACCTCGCATGACACTCACTCCGAAAGTGAAAAACGAAACCTTGAGAAACTGTAAACAAGCCAGTTTAAGCTAAACAAATGTCATCTTTGACATGTTAAAGTTTCCGTTGCAAGAAGTAATCAGACCCAATGAACATAAACAGTTGAGCACTCTGTGGATTGTGGGAAAGCATGCCTGCCTCTTTAGCACCATTAAAGCATATATAGACAGTGAGATGAAAAGACAGTTGTTATGGTGATTGTTCATGGGGCCGCTGTGTCTCTGCTCTGGCTCGTTCTGCCATTGTCAGCGAATCTGTCTGAGAGCTCAGCGAGTAGAGAGTAAAGGTCTTAGCGCACAAAAGCTGAGGCTTATTGATGCATTCCTTTCATGCAGTCCATTAACAAGGTGTCTAATGTTTTCTCATGCTAAGTGAGTTTCATAGACACAAGACTGCCAAAAAATTATGCAACTATAATGCATAATCCAGTAAGTGACTGGACATTTTCCATGATAGCATGGTTTTGCAATTACCCCTGTTTTTCTTCCTCAGGAGCTCCCCAGTGTTCTGGACTGCGCTATTCCAGAAAACACAGAGGCCATTACCCCAGAGGAGAGAGAGGAGCTGAAAGTGTCTGGTGAGGATTACTGATCCTTAGTGCATTACATATTGCGGTTGCAGTGCAAGTGCATGTTATTAATTTGTTTAAATGTCTTTACAGTCAAGCTTTTTCTCACTGAGTCGGACCGCTCACCCATCAGAAGTGCAGTAGACATGGGTAAGTTCTGCTTAATGTAATGCTGTATACATGATTATTTTTAATATGTGACCCTGGACCACAAAACCAGTCTTAAGTAGTATGGGTATATTTGTAGCAATAGCCAACAATACATTGTTTGGGTCAAAAGTAAAGATTTTTCTTTTATGCCAAAGATCATTAGGATATTAAGTAAAGATCATATTCCATGAAGACATTTTGTACATTTCCTAATGTAAATATATCAAAACTAATTTTTTTATTAGTAATATATATGGCCCAGGGTCACATATGGTTAATTAGATCAATTTGATTATGTATATTTACTTAGTGGAGGTTTCTTACTCTAAACTAGCTGAATAGAGCATACTAAGAGTGTATTTGTATGGAAGCCTGTTTCCACCACTGAATAAAATATTTTTAAAGAAACTTACAACTTTTTTTTTGCAGTTGTGAATTTACATCTCACAATTCTGACTTTTTTTTTCTCAGAATAGCGAGATTTAAACTCACAATTGACATTTTTCTCAGAATTGCAAGTTTACTAGCCTAGAAATCTAGACGCACCCTAGCGGCAGCAAAAATTATTTTGCAGCCAGGTGGGTCTAGACACTCTCAATAGACCTTCTAGCTGCAAAAACCCAAATTGGGTCAGGCCAATCACAACGCGTATAGAGTAGGCGGGGCGGGCTTAACATATGACGACAGAGTTGCGACGGCTGCCACTTGAAAAACAAAGAATGGCGGCTGCAGCTGTCGAACAGCGGTCTTTCGAATCGGCTTTGGCCGCGACTCTGGAGGACTTGGAGTTAAGTTTTTCTTTAAGAAACGAGCAAAGAACGGCACTTAAGTCATTTTTAAAAAAGGAAGATGTGTTTGGAGTTTTGCCGACTGGATACGGAAAAAGCTTAATATACCAATTAGCTCCGCTGGTGGGAAAACGCATGGGACTCAGCCACAACCCGCTTGTGATTGTTGTTTCACCATTGATAGCGCTTTTAGAGGACCAGTTAAAGGAGGCTACAAAATTTGGACTTAAGGCCATGCAACTTGGCAAAGGCGACCAGGGGGACATTCGAAGCGGCCGATGTCAGTTGCTATACGGGAGTCTGATTGGTTGAAGCGCTATCCTATTGCGTGCATAGGGATTTTGAGAGACAACCGTTTATCCCGCCCCTCGGAGTAAGCCGCGTCTATGGAGAGTTTCCAGACTAAACATCTTGATGTAAGTCTGGCTTGCCAGGCTACAAGTTTACAGTTGCAATCAAAATTATTCAACCCCCTTGACCTGCAAGACATTTTGCTGCAGAGAACAACATTTTGTGAAAACAATTCAACAAAGGCATGAGCAAACTATTAAAGAAAGTTTATTAATACACATTTGAGTAATTCTGAGAACGTAAGTTGATGAATAATGACAAAAAATCGAATTGGCTCTAAACATTCATGTTCAAAATTATTCAACCCCTGAAAGTAAATTTGGTGTAGAATCTTTTATTCTTTAAAACCACCAATAAACACTGCCTGGAAGTGCTTAGATGCTTCTTAGTCACCTTTCTGCTGCAATCTTGGGCCATTCCTCCCCTGAAAAAGGTTTCAGATAACTGATAATCTTTGGTTTTTACTTTGCCACTGCTTGCTTCAAATTCAACCATGTATTTTCAATGAGAATTAAATATGGAAACTGAACAGGCCACTTAAAATCATTCTATGACAGATTCCTAAACCAAGCTTAAGTAGATTTGAACGTATACTTTAGGATGATTGTCCTGCAGGAAAGTCTATTGATTATTAGCTTCAGACTTTGCACCAAAGGCATCACAATGTTTGCCAAAATGGTCTTATAATTTTTAATAAATCAATGATATCCTTTGTATGGTCATGTTTTCCACTTCCTGCTACAGTAAAACAACCCCATAACAGGACTGGCCCACCTCCATGTTTGATGATGGAGATGGTGTTCTTCTGCTTATAAGCTTTGTCATTTTTGCGCCAGACATACTGCTGATCCATACACCCAAAAAGTTCCAGTTTGGACACATCACTCCATAAAACATTCTTCCAGTACTCCACAGATCTATCCAAATGAATTTTGGCATGTTCAAGGCAGCCTTTTTGTTCTTCTTGGTCAAGAGTGGTATTCGGCAAGATGTCTCAACATGAAGACTACACTTGTCTAGTGTTCCTCTTGTACACAGCATTGAAATATTTTTCCATCTTTCGTCTGGTCATCTTGCAAGTCTTTGGCTGTACATTGCAAGTTTTTCTCAGTTGATCTGATCAAACATTTTATGATATTGTGCTTTTTTGTTCAACAGCCTCAAAGGTTTTCTGGTTCAACACAGTTTAATCTAAGGAATACGGCTGCCAGCTGTGTCTTTAGGGACTTGTAATGTCTTAGAAACCTTCATGTAGTTTTAGACTTTCTAATATAGCAAACTATTTCTTCTCTATTGATTTTGCGTGAGCTCTGTTGACTTTACCATATTTGCTACTCATCTTCAGCACATGCATGGGCTAAGAGTATACTATGTGTAACACCCCAAGCTAATTCCATTTTTAATAAGTTTGTAAAGGCTAAAGACAATTTTTTAAGACAGTTTTGTTCCTTACCATAAAAATAACTGTCTTAAAACAGCAATGTTGAATAGGGGTTGAATAATTCTGACATAGCTGTGTTATGAAAAAATCCTATAACTCAAAAACATTACATTATATACTGGACATTATCACTTTTTAATATGCCAGAAAACTGTTGTAGATGCAATTTTATTCCTGGATCTTCAGAAAGAGCAAAAATCATTTGTAAAGTACTGCAGTCTCTGGGGGGGTTGAATAATTTTGATTGCAACTGTATATCTCACAATTTTTTTTTCTCAGAATTGGTAACCATGTCTTATTCTGACTTTGTAACACAACTGTGTGTTATTACTGGTAAGGTAATAATTCTATAACTTGCAATTGTGAGTTTATATCTCACAATTCTGAGAAAAAAAAAAGTCAGAATTGCGAGATGAAGGATAGAAACGTTATTTCTCGCAATTGCAAGTTTATATTTCTCAATTCTGAAAAAAAAGTCAGAATTGCAAGATATAAACTCGCAATTGCAAAAAAAAAAAAAAATCAAATTTGCAAGATAAAAGATAGAAACTTTATTTGCTGCGATTGTGAGTTTATATGATACATTTCTGACATCATTTCTCAGAATTGTAAGTTTATATCTCACAATTCGGACTTTGCAATTTGCAATTGCGAGTCTAAAAAAATTTAAGAAATGTTATTGCGACTGTGAAAATCTAAACAAAGATCATACATACATACATTTTTCTTTGACCCTTAATTATGACCCATAATTAATTATTATAATAATTTGTACATTTTTCTGTACAATGTATTTTTTTCACCTAATAAATGCCCCCTTAGAATATGAAATTAGCAACATCCTCATGAAATGACTACTTTGTGAAGTTTAGGTATAAATGTCATAAAAATGTTAAATAATGAGCATAATTTTTACATCATATATGCCTATGTAGCAGTATTTTTGAAAAAATCTGTCAACATATACACTTTCAAATCACTTAGTCTAAATATACACCACTTTTTGAAGAGTCCCTTCTGCTTACCAAGGCTGCATTTATTTGATGAACAAAAAATAAAAAAGAAAAGTAATTTTAAATGTTACTTTAAAAAATTCTAAATATTAATGTTTTTATGTTATTATTATTATTTTTTTTTAAATGTAATTTATTTTCAGCAGTCTTCAGTGTCACATGATCCTTCAGACATTATTCCAATATGCTGATTTAGTGCTCAAGAAACACTGGTTATTTTTGTGGAATTATACAGAGTCTTTATCTCACAATTCTGAGGAGAAAAACCTGAATTGTGAGATAAAAAGTCGCAATAACATTTTTTAATTTTTTTTTTATTTGCTTCCATAGTATTTGAGATGTTTAATAAGACTCTAAGAAATGTATAAAAATGACTAAAAAATGATATATGTGAAAATCTCTAAACAAAGATCACATGATATTTTTTTAGTCAACATATACACTTTCAAATCACTTAGTCTAAACTTACCCATGTCACTTTTTGAAGAGTCCCTTCTGCTTACGAAGGCTGCATTTATTTGATAAAAAAATATATTAAAACATTAATATTTATAATTTTTTAAAAGTACCATTTAAAACAACTTTTCTATTTTATTTTTTTAAATGTAATTTATTTTCAGCATGCATTTTCAGCAGTCTTCAGTGTCACATGATTTTTTTTTTAGAAATGTTTCTAATATGCTGATTTAGTGCTAAAGAAACACTGGATATTTTTGTGGAATTATACTATCTAGTCTATAAAGTTAAAAAATGTTTAAAAATTTTATTGCGACTTTTTATCTCACAATTCAGGCCTTTTCTCCTCAGAATTGTGAGATAAAAAGTCGCAATGACATTTGAAAAAAAAAAATGATTTGCTTCCATAGTATTTAAGACATTTAATAAGACTCTAAGAAATACATGAAAATTACTAAAAATGATACATGTGAAAATCTCTAAACAAAGAGATCACGTGATATTTTTCCCCTGAGGTCCATTTAGAATCATGGTATTTAAAAAAAAAAGATCTGTACATTATTATTATACATTACTTCAGAACTCAAAAGAACAGCATTTATTTGAAGCAGATATTTTTTCTAACAGTCTAAAAGTACTGTCATATTTTAATCGATTTAATGCATGCTTGCTGAATAAAATGATCTCTTTAACCTTTTTTTACTAGGCCTAAAAGTTTGAATGGTAGCATTTGTAAATACTAATTTCAGTTGATTCGACAATAACCCCCTCTCTCTCTCTCTCTCTCTCTCTCTCTCTCTCTCTCTCTCTCTCTCTCTCTCTCTCTCTCTCTCTCTCTCTCTCTCTCTCTCTCTCTCTCTCTTCTCTGTGTTGTTCAGCTTGTCTTTCGTTAGGCGTATCTCAGTTGGACTCTGTGATCATTGCTCCACCTCCTCTCCCTGAGGGTGAGGCATTGACACTGACCCACCTGCAGCCACTGTGGGAGGAGTTGGAAAGCCTCGTGCAAAGCCAGAAGATCGTTGCCATCGGCACGTCGGACTTGGACAAAGCTCTTTTAGAGCAGCTCTATAACTGGGCTCAGGTCTGCTATGAGCATTAATTTTTTTTCTGCACATAACAGAATAATTTAGTATTTACAATTAATAATTGACAATGTATTTTTGTGCTCATTCATGCGACGCAGATAAAGCCAAGTAGTAATCAGGTGAATCTGGCCTCTTGCTGTGTGATGCCTCCAGACCTCACTGCATTTGCTAAAGAGTTCGACATACAGTTGCTTACACACAATGACCCCAAAGGTGTGTATTTGCTATTATATGCTGAGTCACTGAGCTCAATGGTTGTGTGTATGAACTGGCCCTGCAATTTAATTATGAAACGGCATGAGCAACAGCACAGGAAATAAAATGATGGCAATCTTTCTTATTGTGTCTAGAGCTAATCAGTGCAGCAGGCTTTCAGGAAGCAGTGCAGGGGAGCAGCAAAGACCTGCAGGTGGCCGACTGGAGCCTGGAGTGGGTCTTACGGTACTCCATCATCGTTAAAAGCAGAGGCATCATAAAAGCAAAAGGTTACATTGTTCATGCTAAAAAGAGCAACAACCATTAACATGTCCAGTTTGAACAGGGTTTTTTGGTTTCCTGAAATTTATTCCACTAAATTTAGGGATCTGCTACATCATTTTACAGGTGTTTTTACTGGTCAGCACACTAAAGTGAATTTGACTTCACTTAACTCACTTGACTCATTTTTCCTCATGATTTAGAATATTTAGCTATCTGTTTTTGTAGATAAATGCAAAGTGCCTCTTTTGTCTGTTTTTTTTTTCTCCCGACTTTGCCTGGTTCATTTCTCTGTATTTATTAAAGGGTAAAAATTGAATATAAAACAGTGATTGATGGGACAGCAGATTTAGATGCTTCAAATACCAAAATGTTGTTTTGTTAATCATTGCCCCTTTGAAAATCGCTAAATAGAGATTTCTTTGTTTTATTTTATTTTTTCAATGAGTGGGCCACATACACTACCAGTGAAAAGTTTTAAAGTTTTAAGATTTTTAATGTTTTTTTTAAAGAATTCTCTTCTGCTCACCAAGCCTGTATTTATTTCATCCCAAATACACCAAAAGCAGTATTATTGTGAAATGTTTTTACTGTTTAAAATTGCTTTCTATTTAAATATATTTTAAAAAGTATTTTTTCCTGTGATCAAAGTCACATTCAGCATCATTACTCCAGTCTTCAGTGTCACATTTCCTTCAGAAATCATTCTTATATGCTGATTTGCTGTTGAAGAAACATTTATTATTCTTATTACTATCAATATTTAAAACAGTTGAGGGGAGGGGGGGGGGGGGCATTATAGAAATGAATGCTTTTATTTAGCAAGAATGCTTAAAATTGATCAAAGGTGATAAGTTCTTTTGAACTTTCTATTCATCGAAGAAACCTGAAAACCCTTTTCAACATGATAATGTTTTTTGAGCAGCAAATCAGAATATTAGAATGATTTCTGAAGTATCTAAAATGACGCTAAAAATTCAGCTTTGAAATCACAGAAAAAAAATACTTTTAAAATATATTTAAATAGAAAATATTTCAAAAACTATTTCAAAATGTTACTGTTTTTGCTGTACTTTGGATCAAATAAATTCAGGCTTGGTCAGCAGAAAAGACTTTTTTAAAAAACATTAAAAATCTTACTGCTGAGAAACTTTTGACTGGTGTAGCTGCAGATTTTTGTACTTTAAATTTTAATGTCAAATTTTAAGTCCTGCTGGCGTTTTTAAGTTTGTATAATTTATTTTGATTGATGCTTTGCCTGGATGTTCAGTGAATGTTTTCTTACCTGTTTCTACCTGTCAGCAGATGATTCTCTTTTGCATCTCTTTGTAAACAAAATGCTTTGCTTATCTGATGAAAAGAAATATTCAAATATGTAACTGTAGGCTGTTAACATGCATGGCATGGACGGCAGTAACTCATTGTATATATAAAAACACTGGAAAATTCCACACTTGAAGGAAAGTAATGATTATAGTTCCAGTATCAAGCGAATAGTCAGACTATATATTTTTACCTGTGTTATTTATTCATTGTAATGACGATTCCTGTTGGATCCAATCATATAAGAGAGCATTTCTTTCAAGTACTGTACATGTAATTACTATTTTCCCATATTTGCTTTAAACATTTTTAATGTGGTTTATAAACTTCGAAATTGGAAATGAAATATGGACTGGCATTGGGTTTTTATTCATTTCACTGTTTATATGTGACCCAGGACCACAAAACTAGTCTTAAGTAGTAAGTAGCAGGGGTATATTTGTAGCAACAGCCAAAAATACATTGTCTGGGTCAAAATGATCGATTTTTCTTTTATGCTAAAAATCATTAAACATTAAGTAAAGATGTTCCATGAAGATATTTTGTACATTGTAAATATATCAAAATTTAACTTTTGATTTGTAACATGCATTGTTAAGAACTAAGAAGGTGATTTTCTCAAATGTGACCCTGGACCACAAAACCAGTCTTAAGTCGCTGGGGTATATTTGTAGCAATAGCCAAAAATACATTGCATGGGTCAAAATTTTTGATTTTTCTTTTATGCCAAAAATCATTAGGAAATTAAGTAAAGATCATGTCTATGAAGATTTTTTGTAAAATTCCTACTGTAAATATATCAAAATGTCATTTTTGATTAGTAATATGCATTGTTAAGAACCTAATTTGGAGAACTTTAAAGGTGATTTTCTCAGTATTTTGATTTTTTGCACCCTCAGATTCCTAATTTTCAAATAAATGTATCTCGGCCAAATATTGTCCTATCCTAACAAACCGTACATCAACAGAAAGCTTATTTATTGAGCTTTCAAATGATGTATATATCTCAGTTTTGTAAAATTTAACTTTATGACTGGTTTTGTGGTCCAGGCAGGGTCACAAATTTGTTTTGCACCAAGAATCTAGATTTTCAAAGAAAAAAGATTCAGACATTCATAGATTAAATAATGTCTAAATTCATTTTAATAGTGTCTGTCAACAGCTAAACTTCCAAGAAGGTAAAATCAATCCACAAATCCATATCATTACTTACAACTCACCAACTGCTCAGCGATGCTTTCCTGCATCGATTGATTGCGCCTGCGCAGTCAGAGAACGCGTCTCCCAACCGGAAGAGCATCTAGCGTTATCATAGCGGCAAGATGGTGGCCACCAGGAGAGGAACACGCGTGGGCTCCCCTGTGAAAAATACTAGCGATGAAAGCTCTGGAGCCACGGTATGTAGGATATTTACGTGGTTTAGTCTATGTGTTCTCTGCAGGCGTCAGTATGTGTTTGTAAGTGCAGTGTTGTATGTACTTTCACGCAAAAAAGTCGCCGCATGTGTTCATACGTGGCCGAGTAAATGTGGGAAACCTGTTGGACTAACAAATAACGGTCATATTCAATTAGATAATGATTTCCGTTTGTGTTTTTATGTCGTCTGTTTTGCATTCTTCCTCGAAAAAATGTAAACCGTTGTTATGGAACCAAACAAGACAGTCAGACTGACACGACAAATCGATAATTGTGACCCATACAATGTATTGTTGGCTATTGCTACAAATATACCCGTGCTACTTATGACTGGTTTTGTGGTCCAGGGTCACATATGTATTTGTACTTGAGAATTGTATTAGTTTTCTTTAAAGTAACCGTATGTTATAGGTGACTTTTAAGTAATTTCACTCTTTCTGACAGACCACGTGGTGGTATTCACGTAATTAGGTTTCAAACATTAATTCTATAACAAGTAAAACTCTGTTTATTAAATGTCAAAGTATTGTAGTCTCGGTGGGAAAGACAACATTACAACCCAGATTTGATGCGATAATATAAATAATTATATATAGTTTATGAACTACCAGTCAAGAATTTTAATGTTTTTAAAGAAGTCTCTTCTGCTCACCAAGCCTGCATTTATTTGATTCGAAGTAGAGCAAAAACTGTAAAATTTTGAAATATTTTTATCATTTAAAATAAATGTTTTCTGTTTGAATATATTTAAACATTTATTTTATTCCTATGATTTCAAATGTGAATTTTTAGCATCATTACTCCAGTCACATGATCCTTCAGAAATCATTCTAATATTCTGATTTGCTGTTGTTAAAAAACATTGAAAACATTGTTGTTGAAAACAGTTGAGTAGTTTTCAGGTTTCTTTGAAAAATAGAAAGTTCAGCTTTTTTTTTTTTTTTTTTTTTTTTTTTATATAAATGTTGTTTATCATCACTTTTGATCAATTTAAAGCATCTTTGCTAAATAAAATTAATTTCTATAATTTCTTTTCCAAAAACCAATAAATAAATAATTATACTGACTCCAAGCTTTTGAATGGTATAGTGTGTAATGTCACAAAGGTGTTTCATTTTAGATAAATGCTGATCTTTGTATTTTTCTATACAAAACATACTCCAATTTAAATATTGATAATAATAATAATAATAATAATAATAAATGCTTCTTGAACAGCAAATCAGCATATAAGAATGATTTCTGAAGGATGTGACACTGAAGACTGGAGTAATGATGCTGAAAATTTAAGTTTGATCACAGGAAAAAATATATTCAAATAGAAAAGAGTTATTTTAAATAGTAAACATATTTCACAACATTATTTTGCTGTACTTTGGATGAAATAAATGCAAGCTTGGTGAGCAGAAGAGACTTCTTTAAAAAACATTCTAAATCTTACTGTTCAAAAACTTTTGACTGGTAGTGTAGTTTATATAGTTAATAAAACCTCATGCAACCTTTAAATTATCAATGTTGAATCCATCACTTTTATTGCTGTCATGATAGGTTTCATTTCGTTGTATAAATATAAATGTATAAATAACGATTGAATTAGTGAAAGCCAAACTTTTGATTGGTCGTGTATAGGGGTGGGAATCTTCAGGCACTTCACGATCCGATCCGATTCCGATTCTGGGAGTCACGATCCGATTCCAAAACGATTCTTGAACTACATTTTTTCCCCAATTAATTCTTCTGCTGTGCAAATACAACTTTACAATTTTAAAAACATGTAAAATTGCAGTTTCTAAGCTTTTTGTTTAGTTGAAATCTCTGTAAAAGTAGGTGTGTCAATCTTCACTGGTTTCAAGATTCAATTTAATTTAATTACTGTTTTCATTATTAACTAAATATCATGATGCTCACATTCTCAGTTTTCAATAGTACAGCACATGGCTACATTTTCATATATGTTTTATATCAAATTTATTTTGTGCCAATTTTACTTTATTTTTTAAATTATATAAGCAAAGTACTTTTTAAAACAATTACTTATTTAAAATAAGTGTTCTTTAGGTATCTAAAAGTTTACAGACAATAGTTTTTCTTTTTTCCTCAGCATTACTGCTGTTTTTTTATTACTGATGTGATCATAGACAGGCAGCTTTAACAAACTAATGCACAGCAGTGGCGAACAGTGACTTTTTTTTTTTTTTTACCAAGTAAGCTCAATGCTAAAACCACCAGTAATACCAAAAATAATTATATCTTTAGATTATTTAGAAACCAATAAAATCAGAGACGAAATCATATTTTAATATTTCCTCTTTTTTTCCTGTTTATTATTATTTTAAGAAATTATAGACATTTTATATAGGCTATTTTTTTCAGTGGACTTCCACATTTTGAATTGTTGAGAAATTATGATAATATACAGTTAGGATGTTTGTTTTTTTTTTTGTGTGTTTTTTTTTCATTTGATTTAGTCAAGTAAGTTGTGCATCAAACACAATATGATTTTCGGCAATCAGGATCTGGCAGCAACAGCGCATGATAGCAAAAATAATGCGCATCAATTCTGAGGAGTCGAGAAAGATGCGGAGAATCTGCTTGCCCGGAAGATTCTATCTCAAATAAGGGATCAACTTATAGGCATGTTTATATTAATGAACATGTGAACGCATTCTCTCTGACAGCCTGGGTATACGGAGCATTAGCAGCTTATATGGACGGAACGCCACTGATGCACAGATCTATTTCGATATATCAGATGTTTGTCCTGCTCTGAAAACATAACTGACTGTATGTACAATTTCGTTTAAAACTATTCGAAAACGCAAGTGCATTTAACCGCATCTGCAATCGAATTTTAGGACGAACAAACACAAAGCGAACGCGAAAGTCTGTCATTGCATCTAATTGTACTGCATTCCAGACGGCAGAAATGAAAGCATAACTTAAGTAAAACACGGCGGGTGGAAGCACACAATGTCAAGCAGTGCGCACGAGTCTCACAGTGCAAATTCTGTGCATTAAAGCCGGCAGAGTCTCTAGCGCGCACACGTGCCATATGCGGGGGAAAAAAAACAAGCTCAGGATCGATTCTGAAATATTAGGAATCGATTCAGAATCGTTGAAGAGAGAATCGCGATGCATCGGAGAATCGATTTTTTTCTCCCACCCTTAGTCATGTATGATTAGTATCTATCTTTTAGTAAATATCAACTCAAATGTCTACAACATTATTCAAATAAGAATTCCTCAAATAATCTGAACCAAATGTTCTTGTTCTCACAGCAGCCTACTCCTTCGACCAGAAGAACACGACGCACAACGGTAATGGAGGAAAACCAGTCCCAGTCCGAACTTGCGGACGACTCCCAGCAGGGTGAGCTGAAGGATGACAGTACTGCCTCTTCCTCAGTTGCTAGTCCACCCAAGCGAAATACTAGAAGATCCACACGTCACCTTGCTGACAAAAAGCAATCTAGCTCTACTCATGAAGCTGATGTGTCCGAGTCCGAGTCATGCTGCTCTGTAGTTTCTGATGTGCAGGCGAAAACTAGAACCAGACGGAGGACTGCAGTCAGAGAGAAGCCCGCTGTGCAGGATGAGGCATCCGAAGCTGAATCCTCCTTGTCTGAGGTGTCCGCAACCAATTCTCGCAGTGCTCCACGCAGCCTGAGAAAACGTGTTCTGACTTCAGCGGCTGCCACAAAGGACCACGATGATGATCCCTCAGGGTCCAAATCCCACGGTTTTGCTATGGACACTCGTCAGACAACAAGGAGCCATCGGAAGCCTGCTGTTCCCTCCACAGAACCAGACTCATCTGAACCAGAGTCATGCGTTTCTGGCCTTCGTAGTTCCGTGGTTCGCAGAACTTCTCGTAACCAGAAGGTAAAACCGGTCGAGCCGATTCCTTTGAACTTGGAGGAAACCACAGACACTCCTTCTTCTCCAATGTCCAAGAAGAGAGGCCGTAGGCCCAAAACAGAAGTTGACGACAAAAATGACTCTGATGGATGCAAATCAGGTCCCAGCATGAGTCCGTGGAGATCCACCAGGCGCCAACCCAAAGCTGACACTCTGGTTGGCGAATCTGATTCAGAATCAGTAGCTACTGATGTCTGTGCCTCTCAGGGGAGCCCAAGCCCTCGAAGAGGAAGAGGGACTCCTTGTAGTAGTCGAACTGGGTCTGCTAGTAGTACCTGTGGAGGTCCCAGCACGAGTCTGTGGAGATCCACCAGGCGCAAGCCTAAACCTGACATTCTGGTTGGCGAATCTGATTCAGAATTAGTAGGTACTGATGTCTGTGCCTCTCAGGGGAGCCCTCGAAGAGGAAGAGGAAGAGGGACTCCTTGTAGTAGTCGAACTGGGTCTGCTTCTAGTACCTGTGTGGTTTCTGTAACCAGGACAAGAAGTAATGCAAAATTGACTTCTGATCTAGATGACACCATTACAACTTCTGCCATGCCTGAGGAACAGGGTGTGGAGCTTGAACCTCATCATGAAAGGGATGAAATTGGAGATAAAGCTGAAGACACAGTGGAACAACTGGACAGTACTGTGACCATGGACACCAGTGAAGCTCAAGAGTGCACCATGATTGAGGAGAGAGCTGAAGATACCACTGTAGTTTTTGATCAGGATGAGCTCATTGAGATGCAGAAACCTCAAAGCAGCATCCAAGACGTCGAGTCGGTGGAGGACAGTGCAAAACCTGTGGCTGAAGAGCCTGGAGAAGTTACCATGGAAAATGATGAGCCAGAGGTTATGGAGACAAGCCATGTAGTTGAAGATCAAACGTGTTCTGAGCCTGTGAAGGAGGATACAGTAGAAGCTGTGGCAGAAGATTTGGAACCAGCTGTGGTTGAGGAAGCCATTGAGAATCAGACTTGTGCTGAGCCTGTTAACCAGGATGTGGTAGAAATCACCCTAGAAGATTCTGTACCAACTGTGGTTGAGGAGCATGAGAACAAGGTTCAGTGTGAGAAAAGTGTGATTGTTTATGAGGAAGTTAAGACAATTGAAGATGACACCGTAACGTTAGATGACCTTGAAGGCCCTTCTACAAGCTCACACACTCAAGCATATTTGACTGCCACAGAGGAAACATCTAAGAAACCTTCTCCCCAGAGAAAAATGATCAGCTTACTTGACAGCAGTGAGGACGAAGACAGTGCTGATGAAGATCTGAATACAGAGGAGGAAGGTTGTTCACAGAAAGCTGAAGATGTGCAGAGTGAAGACCATGTGGTGTGCCATGATAGAAAAGAATTGCCAGACGAAGCAGATTATGGACTGTTTGCTATAGACACTACACCTGGAATTTTGACTGAGAGACATTATTATGCTGATGCCAAGCAAAACGAGGAAGTGGATGAGGAGGATTTTGTTGATGAGGAAAAAGATGATGATGATGATGAAGATTCACAAGTGCTGTTCGCTCCCAGAAAGTTGCCTCAGTAAGTTTTTTTTTTCTGCTATTGTATTGATTTTTAAATGAGGAAAACCTTTTAAATATACACTGAAAACAAAAACCTAAACTTTTAAATGGCAAAGCATTCTCTTATACTCATCAATGCTGCATATTACCGTTTTCTGTATAAAAATACAGAAAACGGTAATATTGTGAAATATTATTACAGTTTAAAATAATGGTTTTCTATTTTAAAATATAGTTTATTCCTGTGGTGAAAAGCTGAATTTTCATCAGCCATTCCTCCAGTCTTCAGTGTCGCATGATCCTTTAGAAATCATTCTAATGTGCTGATTTATTACTTTTATTATCAATGTTGGAAACAGTTGTGCTGCTTAATTTTTTTGGTTCTTTGATGAATAAAATGTTAAAAAGAACATTTATTCAAAATAGAAAGTCTTTGCTATCACTTATTAATTTTACACATCCTTGCTGAATAAAAGTAATTTCTTTCAAAAAAGAAGGTATAAAAATTTACTGACCACACATTTTTAAATGTTAGTTTATATTGTTACAGAAGGTTTCTGTAAATAAACACTGTTCTTTTCAAACTTTTTGTTTATTAAAGAATCCAGATTCCAACAAATTAAGCAGCACAGCTGTTTTTTAACATTGATAATAAATTAGCATATTAAAATGATTTCTGAAGGATCATGTGACATTGAAAACTGATCATAGGAATAAATTATATTTTAAAATATATTTGCATAGAAAAGTTATTTTACAGAACTTAATTTACATAATGTATTACATAGACTCTACTTCAGTTTTCAGTGTCACATGATTCTTCAAAAATTAATCTAATATGCTGATTAATTACAGTTATCAATGTTGGAAACAGTTGTGCTGCTTGTTTTTTGGAACCTGTGATTTTTTTTTTTCATGATTCTTGATGAATAAAAGGTTAAAAACAACAGCATTTATTCAAAAAATAAATAATTTCTTAATTTTCTTGCTTTAATTTAAATCACTTTAGCAATTTTTACCATCTTTGGTGAGTAAAAGTATTAATTTCTTATAAAAAAGAAAAATGTACCGACCCTAAACATTTAAATGGTAGTTCATATTGTTACAAAATATTTCTATTTTAGATAAACGCTGTTCTTTATTTGTTAAAGAATCATGGGAAGAAAAATCAAAGGTTCCAACAAAATATTAACTGTTTGTTTTTTAATATTGATAGTAAATCAGCATATTAGAATGATTTCTGAAGGATCGTGTGACACTGAAGACTGGAGTAATGATGCTGAAAATTCAGCTTTGTATCACAGGAATAAATTACATTTTAAAATATTCACATAGAAAACTGTTATTTTAAATAGAAATAATATTTTTACAATATTAGTTTTTTTTTTTTTTTGTATTTTTGATCAAATAGATGCAGCCTTGATGAGCATTGAAAATGTCTTAAAAAACAGTAAAACCAGTTGAACTGCTGTGTATATTTAATCTGAAAATGTCAAACTGTTTTTTTTTTTCCTTGCTCAGGATACAACTATCTAGTGCCATTGACACAGGTCTGAAAATGAAGGAACTTGGTGGTTTGTACATCAGTTTTGATGCCAACAAGCCAAAGAATCTTTCCGAATGTTCAAAAACCCAAAAGGACTTGAACACTCCAGATGTGGTAAGTGGTAATCATTTATTATTCTGGATGAAACGTTCCAAGTTTCAAAGCATTTTGTACAGCTATTAATGCTTAGTGAAGCTAAAGAGCATAAAAAATGTTGTATTCATTGTGTAGTTGCTGAAGAAGAGTGTTATCGTTCCGGATTTTGAGAAGAAAGATGCTGTGCCGCCGTACAATGAATCAAAGCATGCTACTAAACTCAAGCGCAAGGTAAGAACACCAGTTTATAAAGAAATGCATGGTGTTATGCGTTGTCTCCTTGAAGGGAAAGCTGTTTTACAGTTTTTATCGTTTATTCATTTCATCTTGTAAACTTACACTATCATTTCAAAGTTTGAGGACAGTATGATTTAAAAAAAAAAAAAAGATTTTAATACTTTTATTGAGCAAGGATGTATTAAATTGATCAGAAGTGAAAATAAAGACATTTATAATACTACAAAAGAGTTCTATTTAAAAAAAAAAATCATGGTTTCCATGAAACAAAAAACATATAACTGTTATATAAATGTTTTCAACGTACACAGTGCCAAATGCATACTTAATCTAGAAGTATTAGTGTATTAATTAATAGGCTATTTGTCAAAGTTTTTTACATTTTAACCTGGACTACAACATGCCCTAGATATTGTTTGAAAATGATTCTTTATTGTTCAGTCGCACTTTCTATTAAGAGGAGATACTGCAGGCAAAAACAGTGTTTTTTCATGCACCTTTCAAGTTTTATTTTGGGCTATTTGGTTTTTCATAGTGTTTTTTTTTTCTCAGATTAGTAGAAAGAAAACATCCAGACACTGAGGCCCGGTTTCACAGACAGGGCTTAGACTAAGCCAGGATTAGCAGATAGTTCAATTAGGATATTTAAGTAATTTTTATAAACATGCTTAGAAAAAAAACATTACTGGTGTGCATCTTGAGACAAAACAAAGACACCGATATATTTTAAGATCAGTCAGTGCAAGTTTCTTTCAGTTCAAACAGCTCAGACATACATTTTAGTCTAGGACTAGGCTTAAGCCTTGTCTGTGAAACCGGGCCTAAGTGTTTCTTTTATAGCAGTATCTATTTGTCAATAGATTTCAATTACAATCCATAGTTTTGAGTTTTTTCTTCTACACTGAGCCTTAAATGTCCACTTCAGTAGCATTTACACACACCAAACTTTACATTTTTTTCCCCGTCTATATCCTGAAGATTTTTACAGAGGGATTTGTTCGTATATAATTTGCTTGATTTTATACATTTTATCCCCCCCCCAAAGGAAAAGTATTTTTTTGAATTTTAGAGTGACAAAATTAGATACCCAAAATTCCCTCTGTAAAAACATTTGACTAATGTCTAAAAAAAAATTAAACACAAATTTAGAAACTGACTTTATCCAGTGTTTAGATTTTTGTACTAGAAATGTATGCATATTTCATTAAATAATACCTAATTTGCATATTTAAACCTAACATTTTAGAAAACTTGTAATACAAAAGATGTTTGCAATTAATGTAATCAATCAACTGGATAAGTAAGATAACAATTTGTTTTTTTCCCCTATTCACCTGCAGTGTCTTGCCTTAAAGCTCCATTAGTTAACAGTAGTTCATTTATTAATCTTAGGTCATTTCCACATTTAATAACACTGTAAAAATCAGAAGTTGTAACTGTATTAATAAACCCAAGCTAACATTTTTTTTTTTTAAACAAAAAAATAACTTCTGTAACATGCTCATTGTTACCTATTGTTCTTTATAATTTTATTGCACTTTTATCTGTTTGAAACATTTGCTTACTTTACGTTTTTTGCGTATTGCATGAAATGTTCAGTTTTTTGTGATAATACTGTATACTGTGATAAAAGCTATAGCAATTGTCGAAACATTAAAATTTGATGTCACATGCCTACTCATGCTTTTGATTTACATCAGGGCTGTATAAGCAAAACTCATTTGTCTGATGTTTTTTGTACACAGGCTGAAAGAGAAAAAACAACTGGTGATGGCTGGTTCAACATGAGAGCTCCTGAGTTAACAGAAGAGCTCAAAAATGACCTGAAGGCACTTAAGATGCGTGGAGCTATGGACCCAAAGCACTTCTACAAGAAGAACGACAGAGAAGGATTTCCCAAGTACTTTCAGGTTGGTTGAGGAGTCTTTATCAGCAACAGACTTTTTCCTTCAAAAAGCCATTGTTCCGAAGACAAAATACTGACGTTGCAATTAACCATAGGCGTACATGGTTAAAGCAGACAATGGCATATTGTTCTATTCTTTTGAGTAAAGTTTTGTTCTTTTTGTTTCAGGTTGGTACAGTGGTTGACAGCCCAGAAGACTTTTATAGTTCAAGAATCCCTAAGAAAGAAAGGAAAAGGACCATTGTGGAGGAGCTGCTTGCTGATGCAGAGTTTAGAAAGTAAGAAAACTATCTGATTAGCTTTATATGGAGTAAACTGTGATAAATGTTTTTGTATTCATGACAATGAGCTTTTATTATTGATTGTTCTCACTATTATTTTAAATTAATTGTCATGTTTCAAACACCTCTTTTCAGCTTTAACAAAAGGAAATATCAAGAGATCATGGCAGAAAAAGCAGCACAGGCTGCTGGCAAGATGAAGAAAAAGCATCACACTTCCCATAAAAAGAAAATGAATAAATAATTTCTTAAGGCAAATCTGTTTTTTCTGTCTTTCATGAACAGGAATTGTTTAGCCTTTGTAAATATAAGGCAACTATATAATTTCAAAGGGTTATTGAAAAGGCTTAAGTGTTACAATTATTTGCATTGAATGTTAAAATAAGCAACTTGTACAGAGAAAATTTTATACTTTCTTAAATAGATTGATTGCGTTCAAATGCTGTTACCATTATGGAAGTTTATAAAAAAAAATGTCAAGCTTCTACCACCTGATTTGATTTACCAGACATGCAAACACATTAAATGATTGAATTTCTCTATGGTCATTGTGTTGAGGTGCTTTGTCCACTGTGTCCTGTCTGTGATGCATTTCTGTAGAGGTTCTTGTAGATTGTGCTCAAACTGTCCTCAAACACAGCTCTGTGGGGCTTTCCTGTGTACGCTGACACTCTGTTAGTCCAGAATGTTCCACTGTCTGAATGAACAGATGGTTCTCCAGGAATATGCCTGCAGTATGGACAGGATACAATGTTTATGGAATACCAGATTAAAATTTAGAACTGTATAGTCCATCGCAAGATCATAGATACACGTATGTGTGTATCAAAGCAAACTAGAAATCATTAAATTATTTTTCTGTAGGTCACAAATATATATATATTTATAGCTATGTCTATATAGATCTTTTTCCTGATATATACACATCTGTGTGTATACGCATATATATATACTTACAAAAGTGATTATGTCCATAAAAAGCACATTAAATGTAAGTAAAGTGTCTACTTTTAAAGTTTCATAGAAGTTTAATAAGGGAACATATTACATTTTATTGTGCAAATTTTAATATGCAAATGTAAAAAAAAAAAAACCAAAATCACAACTAATTAGTATTTGGGGTTAAAGTAACTTGTCTTTTAATGTCATAAATTAATTTTTGTTGTAAATATGCCTGACAAGAGTGTTACACAATGACATTTTAGTGGGTGTCTTCTGTAAATTAGGGAAAATGTATGATATTCATTTTAAGATTTTTTTTTTTTTTTTTTTTTTTTAGAAAAACAACACTTTAAAGCAGTATTACACTTATTGTTTTCATGCATAAACCTTTTTCGTCTTTGACCCATGAACGTATGTACATATATATTCTCACACATACTCTACAAGTCAAAAGTTTTTGGACAGTAAGAACTTTATTTTTTTTTTTTTTAACAGGTCTCTTCTGCTCACCAAGCCTGCATTTATTTAATCAAAAGCACAGCAAAAACAGTAAAATTGTAAAAAATATTTGTACTATTTCAAATAACCGTGTTCTATTTGAAAATATTTTAAAAGTTTTTTTTTTCTGTGATTTCGAATCAAATTTTTTAGCATCATTACTGATCACATGATCCTGATTTGCTGCTAAAAAAACAGCTGCTTTTAACAAAATAATAATAATAATAATAATAATAGATGAGTAGATTTTTTTCAGGTTTCTTCGATGAATAGAAAGTTCCGAAGAACAGCATTTATCTGATATAGAAATCTTTACATTGTAACATTAGAACACTGTAACATTAGAAATGTCTTTATCATTTTTGATGAATTTAAAGCATCCATGGTAAATAAAAAGTATTAATTAAATTATAACTAATTAATTAAAAAAAAGTTACAAAATGCTGATCTTTGGATCTTCCTTTTCATCAAAGAATCCTGAAAAAAAAAATTTACTCAACTGTTTTAAATACTGATAATAATAATAACAAATGTTTCTTAAACAGCAAATCGGCATATTAGAATGATTTCTGAAGAATCGTGTGACACTGAAGACTGGAGTAATGATGCTTAAAATGTAGCTTTGATCACAGGAATAAATTACATTTGAAAATATATTCAAATAGAAAGCAGTTATTTTAAATATTTTTACTATTTCATAATAGTTCAAAATATTACAGCTTTTGCTGGATTTTGGATCAAAAAAATGCAGGCTTGGTAAGCAGAAGAAAATCAAAACAGGGGAACATGAAGCTATGTTTACCTGTCCTGCGGCAGCCGGCTGTCAATCACTGAGTCATGGTGAGTGGAAACACGTGAACTCTTTCTGACCCCCTCCTCCTCCTCACTCTCTTCATCCTGACAACACACACACACTTTAGTCAAGAAAATATTCAAATTATTATCACTAAATAATGCAATAAACCAATGTTTAATTATAATATGGTGAAATGAGAATATCCCAAACTAATTAATTTTTTTTTCAAAATCTGCTAATGCAGTGAAAAGTGAAAGTCTCATAAAAGCAGATCCTTTGAACTGCTTGATTAAAACTGTTAAAAATAAATCCCAGTCCATCTCTCTTTTTAACTCTGGAGTGGATTACACATTTCCCTTCTTGAGCTGGGCTTCAGCCACGCAGCGCTTTGGCACCCAACTGTGCCACTGTGGCATCTCTTCTCTATCTGTAAAAGATGAGGCTGTAACGACAGCCATCAGCCCGCAGACCTCCCTCCCAGTGAACGTGCGCTTCTTTTTTTCCTCTAAGGGAGGATTTGGGGAAGCTTTAGAGTAATTAGAACTCTTTCGCTTTTCTTTCACGTCAGGGTGTTCCAGCGAAACGCGGCGTGGGCGGTGATGCGTTTAAGCGGCCCACGATTCAAGCGAACAGAGAGAATGAGCGTAAGGTGATTACCTCGTTCACTTCCTGGAAGACAGTGGCGGCACATCCTGACACAATGGATGTGAAGAATACAGAGCGCCTGACAGAATCAATGGAGGACGTTTGAAACACTGACATGTGCCGTAATGAGTGTTTTGGAGAATGCTTTTGCATGGATTAACGTGCACATAGAACGACAGCATTACATGCAGTCGCGATCTCAGGCGAGACGTACAAACGAAAGCTTGCAGCGGGGTCCGTGGATGTTTAGGATTCTCTGCACTCGTTTGTGGATCTCCTCCGACTGCGAAGGACTGGATGAACTCTGGAACCTGAAGGACATGGAAAACAACAGGACTGAAAATACAAATCAAAGGGACCAACGTCTTTACACAAAAATGAGCAACAACGTCTTGGAATGTCACCAGAAAATTAATTACAAAGGACTGGTTAGAGGTGACAAATGAATGAATTTGCACAAACTTAAGATTTACTGTATTACAGTTTTTTACAGACGCTAGGACACATTTCTCAATACTTAGGTCACTTTTGCAAAACTCTTCACACAATTCTCCTAACCGACTTTCAGCTTGGCAAAGCAGTTCATTTCACATTCAAAATGCGCTAAAACTACCAAAACACTTTATTCAGGTCTCAAATAAACTCATTCTTCCAGAACACTAGCAAAGGTTGACAGCCGACAAACACACTTTGTCACCCACAAAACAATGACCTAAAAAACACTAACAACATTTAGCATTACACAGTGTTTTCTTGTGTAAAACAAGGACACATCTCTGTTTATAATTGCAATATATATTGTTTATAACTGTTTATATGTTACTGGAATGAATCAGATATGATGCAGAATTCGTCAATATTTTATGTTGTTTATTTATTCTTATTTTTTTTGCACTAAGTAATTCCAAAATACAAGAATTTGTATACACACCATCCACTGATACAGATACAATAGTAATGCTAATCTACTGCATTTTGAGATTTGAAATATGTTTCAATAAAATATTGCTGTTGAATTTTGCTGTCTTATTCAGTTTTGCATTATGTTATTGTTTTGAACATAAGTTTAACAGTTTTGAAAACAGTATGTAAGCATGTGCAAAATGTCCTGTGCGTACAAAGATTTTTGGCAGTTGTTGTGTCTGAGTGAGAAAATAATTCATGAAATTTTGGAGATGTAGTCACTGAATGCATTTTGTGTGAGTTTTGCAAAAGTGACCTAAGTATTGAGAAATGTGTCCTAGCGTTTGTAAAAAACTGTATTATTTACAATTTTCATAAAAAAAATGATATATACACAATGTAATATATATATATATATAAACATATAATATAATATAATAGAATACACACACACACACACACACACACACACACACATACATACATACAAATAAATCCGCTCAAAAATTGGGATCAGTTTGTTTTGTCATGTTTTTTTTAAGGCTGCATTTACTTGATATTTTACTTTAATATTTTGTGAAATATTATTAAAGTTTAAAATAACGGTGTTCTATACGAATATATTTTAAAATATAATTTATTCCTGTGATGCAAAGCTGAATTTTTAAATCAGCCATTACTTCAGTTTTCAGTGTCACATGTGTCATGGATGTCTGCAGAGGCTCGGTCAGGTTTGTTTGTTTATGCATTTAATTAAATTTGGTTACAGTAAAGAACACACAATAACATTATTTTGGTTTCATAAACTTTATTTAAACTTTCGTTTGGAGTTAAGTGCGCACACTCTTTAACGAGTAGTTTATTTAATCTTACCATTTCTTTGTTTGTTTGGTATGCCCGAGTCTCGCAAGTTGGTGTACCGCCAAAAGGGGTTCGACCGGAAACTTCGGACGTATATATACAGTTCCATCCAATGATTCAGCCACAACTATTCAAGTTTCTGCTGAGGGGGACTCCAAGGACCGTTTCTCTTATTTTATGTGTACTTATAAGAAGTAAAATTAGGAAGTAAAATTATTATTGTTATATGTTATTTGAAGTGTTATTTGTTTGTGTATATTTGATGTTTTCACATTTGTTTAGTAGTTTAATGGCCATTATGTGTATGTGTTTCCCCTTTATGTTGTTAATTGGTGCTGGTCACCAATATATAAGTTTGTTGGCTATCTCTGTAGTGAATGTGTTGTTCTTTGTGAGAGCAGGTCCTGTGGTTCTTAGACCTCTGTATTTTAAGAGGCAAATACAGTGGCCCAGTTTATTGTAAAGTTTTGTTATTTGTAATTTTTCTTTATATTTTTGATTCATTTTCTCTGAGTAATGTTAGTAAGATTTCGTTGTAATCGTACATGGAGAAAATAAATCCTTAAGCATTTGCAGTAGTCCGCTGCCTCTGTGATTTTTTTTCCCTTTTGCTGGTCACATCTACCACAATTGGTGGCAGCGGTGGGATGTGCCAGTAGGGGGCAGCAGAGAGCAATTTTTTTTTTCCTCCTCCTTTTTGCACTGGTCAATATGGGACCGAAGAAAGTCATGAAAGGTGACGAAAAGGTGGTGACAGCCACAGGGGGAATTGAGGCTGAGGACCTGGCAGCTTCAAGCGCCTCACAGAATGTTACAGTAGAGGATTTAAGGGACATGTTCAGCACCCATATGAAGATGCAGCAAGAAAGAGATAAACGACTTGACCAGGAGGCAGTGCGGCAGGAGAATAGATGGAAAGTGCTGCAACATCAGTTCACGCTTCTTCAGCAGGAAGTACATACAAGGACAACACCCACTTCTGTTCATCCTTCCGGTCTCCAGTATACCCCTTCGAATCAAGAGAGCGATCAGGCAGATGCTCGGGAGTCACCGTCAGTTGTTAGTCAAGCGGTAGAACAGGCAAGGGCTATGGCAGAGCCACGTCTGCACCCTCTTAATGAAGATGATGATGTGGAGCATTTCCTTACCACTTTTGAGCGGATTGCCACTGCGTGCCGATGGCCAAGAATGGATTGGGCTGTGAGGTTAGTGCCGCTGCTTACTGGCAAAGCTCGTAGTGCTTATGTGAACATGGACCTTAATGAATCCCTTGTTTATGATAGTGTGAAAGCTGCAGTTTTAAAAAAATATGATATTAATCCAGAGACCTATCGTTTGAGGTTTCGATCCACCGATGTAGGAGCTGATGAGACCCCAAAGGAGCTCTATGTGCGCCTCAAGGATACTTTTAACAAATGGGTTCAGCCACAGAACCGGAGTAAGGAGGAAGTTGCGGAGGTGATTATCATGGAGCAATATCTTCGTGTGCTTGCTCCAGAACTCCAAACATGGGTCAAGGAGCATAATCCGGATTCAGCAGCCAAGGCTGCAGAGCTGGCCGACGTGTTTGTTGCAGCACGACGACGAGGTCAGCCATGGTCTTATAACCAATGGAAAGCCTTCAAAGACCCTAAAAGACATGGAAAGAGACCTGTGTCACCCCCGAAGACAAGTATAGGGGGAGGTAAGTTTGTGGGTGATAGTGGTGGTCTTATTAGTGGGAATGTGGGAGCTAACACCAAGGTTATTGTGTGCTATCAGTGTGGACAGGAGGGACATACTAAGCCTAGGTGCCCTAATAGACCTTCCACTCATGCAAATTTATGCGGGGTGCCTAGACCCAGTGATTCTACTGATACAGCAAATGTGGCCTTGCATCATGTAATGGTGTGTTTGAATGGACAGGAAGTAAGTGCTTTAGTAGACACTGGGAGTATGCAAACATTGGTTAAAGCTGAATTGGTTCCAGCTCATTTGTGGGATCATGCATCCCCCGTAGCGATTAAATGTGTCCATGGCGATGAAAGGCTCTACCCTACAGCTAATGTCTATCTGGAGGTGCAGGGACAGACTTATCTGTTGGAAGTGGGTCTTTCATCTGAGTTGCCGTACCCGATGGTGTTGGGTCAAGATCTGCCCGTTTTGTTTGATCTTCTTCCTTTGCAGGCTTGTAATGTGGCTGTGACCCGGGCCATGGCTAAGAGTAGTGAGGAGGAGGTAGGATTACTCGGAGCCTTACCTTTTTTTGAGGTAGACCTAGAAACCAAGCCAGGAAAGACCCGGAAGTCCAGGAGTCAGAGGAGGTATGAGAAGTTGCGACATGCAGGGGTGAGTGAAAGGGAGCCTGTCCCTGAGAACCCTTTGGGCTATAAAGTACCCTCAGACGTTGTACGTTTGCAGAAGGATGACAATTTAGTTGGTCCATTGTATAAGAT
Organism: Garra rufa; assembly: GCF_049309525.1. NCBI lineage: Eukaryota > Metazoa > Chordata > Actinopteri > Cypriniformes > Cyprinidae > Garra > Garra rufa. The sequence continues at coordinate 31,896,976 of NC_133375.1, read as the reverse complement.
GGTAGAAAAGGGGACACTGTCCGGACAGACAGAGGTGAAGGGTAGGCAGGGAGTCTTTTGCCTCCGTAATGAGATCTTGTTTCGTAAACAGAGTTCCAATTTTCAGTTGGTGGTCCCCAGGGAGGGTAGAGAGTTAGTTCTTTCTTTGGGTCATTCAGTACCTTGGGCAGGCCATTTAGGTAGGTATAAGACAACAGCACGGATCCTTCATCATTTTTACTGGCCAGGCATGAGAAAGGAAATAGCGGTGTACTGTAAAACTTGTCCGCAGTGTCAACAGACCTCCCTGAAGGTTCCTCCTAGAGCACCTCTTGAGCCTCTCCCTATTATCGGGGTGCCTTTTGACCAGCTAGGCATGGATATTGTTGGGCCTTTAGAAAGGACCAAGACAGGGAACCGTTACATGTTAGTCATCACAGACTATGCTACAAAATATCCTGAAGTTTTTCCCCTTAAATCCATCAAGGCTAGAGCAGTAGCTTGTTCCCTTATGCAACTGTTCTCTAGAGTAGGTTTTCCTAAGGTTATAGTTACAGATCAAGGATCTAACTTTATGTCAGAACTATTGAAACAGGTGTATAAACTTTTGGGGGTAAAGGGAATAAGAACCACCCCTTATCACCCACAAACCGACGGATTAACAGAACGCTTTAATCAAACTTTAAAGCAAATGCTTCGCAAGTTTGTCGCAGACAAAAGTGATGAATGGGATCAGTGGCTCCCCTATCTGCTTTTTGCCTACAGGGAAGTTCCCCAGAGTTCCACTGGATTTTCCCCATTTGAACTGTTATATGGACGGGAAGTGCGGGGACCGCTGACCCTGCTGAAGGATGTGTGGGGTGGGGAACAAGATGGTGTACGTTCTACTAATATTGTTGACTATGTTGTACAGATGCGGGAGAAGCTGGAGGACATGAGTGCTTTGGCCCAGAGACATATGGCACAGGCACAAAAACGGCAAAAGACCTGGTATGACCAGAAGGCCAGAAGGAGGAGCTTTGAGCCAGGCACTCAGGTATTGGTAATGTTGCCCACGGATACGAGTAAGTTGACTGCCAAATGGCAAGGTCCCTTTAGAGTGCTGAGGAAGTTGGGGCCAGTTACATATGAAGTTGCCACTCCTGGCCAGACGAGGTCAAAATGGACTTTGCATGTAAACTTACTCAAAGAGTGGTTTGCCCGATCAAGTGATGCAGCAGGGGTGTTGCTCATTCGGAAGGTGGAGGATGAGGAAGAAGTGGAAGCTCAGTATCTGCCTGTTCTAACTTCTTCAAGCGTGTCTCTGAGTCATCTATCTCAAAGTCAACAGTTTGAAATTCGAAATCTGTGTGATTCTCAAGTTTTCCAGATGAGACCAGGACATACTGACTTAGTTGAGCATGACATCGTGCTCCGAGAAGGGGCTTGCCCAAAACGTATGAGTTATAGGATACCTGAGCGCCTCTTAGAAGGGTTGCGGAAGGAGTTAGATGAAATGGTAGCCATGAACATTGTAGAACCATCGAAAAGCGAGTGGTGCAGCCCAGTAGTGTTGGTGCCCAAGAAGGATGGAAGCCTGCGATTCTGCATTGACTTCAGGTACCTTAACTCTGTATCAAAGTTTGATTCTTATCCGACCCCAAGAATCGAGGACCTCATCGACCGTCTAGGTAAAGCCAACTATTTAACTACTATTGATTTAGCTAAAGGCTATTGGCAAGTCCCATTGAGTGCAAAGTCCCGGGAGTTGACGGCATTCCGGACCCCTTGGGGGCTTTACCATTTCTGTAAGATGCCCTTTGGTCTTCATGGGGCTGCCGCGACTTTCCAACGGCTCATCGATCAGGTACTTTCTGGTTTGACTGACTTTACAGCTGCTTACTTGGATGACATAGTCGTTTATAGTTCAACCTGGGAGGAGCACTTGCAACACCTGGAAGTGGTCATTAACCGTATTAGATCAGCAGGGCTTACCATCAATCCTTCCAAGTGCTCTTTTGCAAAAGCAGAAACTGAGTACTTGGGGTATGTTATCGGCCATGGGGTTATTAAACCTCAAGTTCAAAGAATCCAGGCGATACAGAATTGTCCCCTGCCCCAGACAAAGACTCAGTTAAGGTCCTTTCTTGGAATGGCAAATTGGTACCGGAGGTTTGTCTCTGAGTTTGCGGTGAGGGCAGCTGTCCTTACCGACATGACAAGGAAAAACTACCCAAATCAGATTCGGTGGACAGAAGAGACCGAACAGGCCTTTCAGGATATTAAAAATGCCCTGTGTCAAGGACCTGTTTTACGTTGTCCTGATTTTGATAGATCTTTTATACTGCAAACTGATGCCTCGGATATTGGAGTAGGAGCAGTACTTCTCCAGGGGAAGCAAGAAGATCGTCATCCTGTAGCTTACATCAGTCGTAAGTTGTTCCCCCGGGAGGTTCGATACTCTACTGTCGAAAAAGAATGTTTGGCAGTAAAATGGGCCCTTGATACTCTCCGGTATTATCTGCTTGGGCGAGAGTTTGTGCTTGAGACTGATCATAAAGCACTACAATGGATGCACCGTATGAAAGATTCAAATGCCAGAATTACTCGCTGGTATCTGTCCATTCAACCATATCGATTCTCCATTCAGCATGTTCCAGGCCGAGATAATGTGATGGCAGACTTTCTTTCTCGCCTTCCGGCATGAAACAAGGAGGAGTGTGTCATGGATGTCTGCAGAGGCTCGGTCAGGTTTGTTTGTTTATGCATTTAATTAAATTTGGTTACAGTAAAGAACACACAATAACATTATTTTGGTTTCATAAACTTTATTTAAACTTTCGTTTGGAGTTAAGTGCGCACACTCTTTAACGAGTAGTTTATTTAATCTTACCATTTCTTTGTTTGTTTGGTATGCCCGAGTCTCGCAAGTTGGTGTACCGCCAAAAGGGGTTCGACCGGAAACTTCGGACGTATATATACAGTTCCATCCAATGATTCAGCCACAACTATTCAAGTTTCTGCTGAGGGGGACTCCAAGGACCGTTTCTCTTATTTTATGTGTACTTATAAGAAGTAAAATTAGGAAGTAAAATTATTATTGTTATATGTTATTTGAAGTGTTATTTGTTTGTGTATATTTGATGTTTTCACATTTGTTTAGTAGTTTAATGGCCATTATGTGTATGTGTTTCCCCTTTATGTTGTTAATTGGTGCTGGTCACCAATATATAAGTTTGTTGGCTATCTCTGTAGTGAATGTGTTGTTCTTTGTGAGAGCTGGTCCTGTGGTTCTTAGACCTCTGTATTTTAAGAGGCAAATACAGTGGCCCAGTTTATTGTAAAGTTTTGTTATTTGTAATTTTTCTTTATATTTTTGATTCATTTTCTCTGAGTAATGTTAGTAAGATTTCGTTGTAATCGTACATGGAGAAAATAAATCCTTAAGCATTTGCAGTAGTCCGCTGCCTCTGTGATTTTTTTTCCCTTTTGCTGGTCACATCTACCACAACATGATTGTTCAGAAATCCTTCTAATATGCTGATTATTACTGTTATCAATGTTGTAAACAGTTGTGCTGCTTAATATTTTTTTTGAAATGTGTTATCAATTTTTTTTTTTTTAAATGAATTTAACATCCTTGGTGAATAAAAGTATAAATTTCTTTCAAAAAAAAAGAAAGAATAAAAAAGTAGTTTATATTGTTACAAAAGATTTCTATTTTCAATAAATGCTGTTCTTTTCAACTTTTTATTTGTTAAACAATCCTGGAAAAAACGGTTTTCAACATTGATAATAAATCAGCATATTAGAATGATTTCTGAAGGATCATGTGACACTGAAGACTGGAGGAATGATGTTGAAAATTCAGCTTTGCATTACAGAAATAAGTTACATTTTAAAATATACTCACATAGAAAACAGTTATTTTAAATGTAAATAATATTTCACAATATTACATATTTTTTCTGTATTTTTGATCAAATAAATGCAGCCTTGATGAACATAAGCATCTTTCAAAACCATTAAAAATCTTACTGATTTACTGAAGAAACTTTTGAGCGGCAGTGTATATGTATACTTTAGTATTTTTTTGTATGATGTGTATTTAAAGTTTGTTTGCATACTATATGTGTCTGTACTGTATATATTTATTATTTACACAATACATATATTAAATATATAAATAAACTATATATGCATATAATTAATTAATACAAATGTCATATATATAACTATATATTTTTTATTTAAAAATATTATATTTTTAACATTTCACACACACACACACACACACACACACACACACACACACACACACACACACACACTAAATTTTAATATATGTATTTATAAACCTATAATTAAATATATTATATATACACTCTTTTAAAATAATGTAGTTTTTTTTAAAGGGGAACATACAAGTCATCTATTTCTATTGTAAATATGTAATTATCTTGAAATAAATTCTAACAATACCAGCTCAGACCACTAGTCTGTGCTGTCGCCCTTACATTGGCGCTCTGTCATCTTGGGAAATAGGACTTGTAAATTTCAGTCCAGTTAAATCATGAAGTTAAATCACAAATACACATACAGAGACGTTTATCTCCAGCCCTGTAGCAAATGCTGATATTTTCTTTTTATGCATCTAAATATGCCACAAGAGAGAAGCTCAGATGAAGAATTACCCAAACATTTGAGCCATGTCCTTGGGTTTACAATATCAAAACCTGCGCGTGAATAAACTAGCAATATATTATCAACTCACTGAGCTTGTTAAAAAGATAGAACAAGAGAATTCATTAGAATCTTTATTAAAAGGAATACAGAAGTAAAAAGACCAGCAGATCTGTGCCAAAGGTCATGCATCACTGTGGTTCTTTATCTTTAATGGCCAGAACGCAGGCAGGCCGTAAGATGGTATTTATTATTAACATAGAAGAAGGCCAGAGAGGGCCAGCCTGAACTTTAGAAACCGTCGTTTCTTTCACTCCCCCCATCAGCAGCTCAAAAAGACGTGCCTGATCTCTCATTGTGCGAATCTGCGGAGCGAGCCTTAATCTCCGGGCCTGTGACTCCGGTCATGCTTTCAATTGACAGAATAGTATCACACATTTCCCACTATTTACTCTCAAGACTTAAGATTGTCTATTGATTTTAAATGTTTGCTCATGCCCCTGCGGAAAAGGCGCCGGCGGTAGAGAGACTAGCAAACAAACAAACAAACATTTGCCGGTTTCGCAGCCGATGCTCAGATCAATGACAAGGGTCTCTCGGAATTTATTCAACTGTGCGTCGGGTCAAACGCATTAGATCTCACTGAAACCCAATCAATAGCATTTCCCCTTGTTTTCTCAGCAGCTCCCCCCCCCCCCCGCTTCTCATAAGTAATGAACAAACATGACCAAACATCAGATTCTGTCATTTGAAGGTGAGGCAGTAAATTCATCTTGTCTGTTGTGTGTGATCACAATATAGATTTGCGGAATAGACGCTCTATTTGCCGGGCTTTGTTTTTATGAGCCGCACATTTAGTCAATACCACGTAATTGGAAATTCAAAGGAAAAGGGCGAAGGGGTAGCACGTTTGAGAGTTCGAGAAAAATGCATATCATAAAATATGGATTTTAGGAAAAGCACAAGCATGACATATAACAAACATATGGAAGGATAAGTAACTATAATGCTCGTGTATGTTGGTCCTAATGAAAAAACAAATCAATCCGATAACAAAGTCGAACAGGATGACAAGAACAAAGTCAGCCTGTGTTAAATTGCTTTGCAGCAAACAGTGCAAATGTACATAGAATAAGTTGTGTTAAACATACCGTTCTCTCAGGGAAGAGCGGGAAAGGACTGGACTCTGATCTCTGAGCGTGCTAGACACAGGAGTGGAATGATCTTTGGGGGATCTATTTTGAGAATTTCTGGCTGCCTGCATGGATACGTCCTAAAGGGATATTGTGGACAAAACAGTGTCGGAAGAGGTGAATATCTTACATTAGTTAATCTGTAATTTGTTCAAAACACTTTGTAACTTACATGTGAGGGCTTTGACCTGAAACTTCCAAGAAGAGAGGGATCTAGAGAAGTTTTGTGGGAAAATATGGTAAAATGCATCCTCCACAATACAAAAAAAAAACACATCTGATAATACTTTATAGTCAGTAATTGATTCAAATATTCAAAAGAAGGATTTAAGAGGCTCACCCAAAAATAAAAACCATTTATTCACCAACATATCACTCCAACCAACTTTCAACACAAATGAAGCTACACTGTTCAAAAGCTTAAAATTATTTTAATGTTTTTTAAACAAGTTAAATGCTCAGGTAAGTCTGCATATATTTGATCAAATCACGGTAAATTATTATTGTAAAACTATTATAAATTGTTTTCTAATTTAGTATATTTTAAAATGGCATTTATTCCTATAATAGAGAAGCTAATTTTTAGCAGACATTACTACAATGTTCATTGTCACATGATCCTTATGAAATTATTCTAATATGCTGATTTGCCGCTCAAGAGATATTTATTATTATTATCAATGCTGAAAAACAAGCTGCTTAATATGTATAATATTTAATATTTTAATATTTTTGTGGAAATTGTGATTTTTCAGGATTCTTTGGTGAATAGAAAGTTCAAAAGAAAAGCATTTATTTATAATAGAAATCTTTTAGAGCATTATACATGTTTTTACTGTGTTTTCCCCCCCTCTTTTTGCCTATTCAGTGAAAGTCAGTAGGATCTAAAACAAAACTGGACCCCACCAAGTCATTTTTCAAAATATCTTCTTTTTTAAAGCAAAGTCATACAGGTTTAGAGGGACATGAGGATGAATAAATGCCACAAATAAATATGTAAAAACACAAAAATCATAGTAACCTGTGTGGTCTGTGGTGTAGCTCCGTGATCGCAGATGTAGTGGGCTTCTTTGAGTAGATGACTGAGGTGTAAGACACATGGAGGATTCTATTAGCGACGTGTTTGGGCTTTGGGTCACCTGCAAACAGAAGATGCAATCAGCTACGTTGCCCATTAAAAGATAAATAATCGCTCATCTCTGATTTAGCAGGTGAAGCGACGTGCATCAACACTCCATTGACACACGGAGCATTGATTATTCAAATGAATTTGACTTTCATTTCAGAGTTAATCACTTTTCTAGGAAGGTGAAAGTGAGGAGAGAAACTTCAGAGAGAAGTTACTCAGACTCAGGTGTCTGTGTATAAAGTCAACTCTCAGACTTCAATTAGTCTATTCCAACTTCAATTTAAATGGTAAAGTGACCAAGTGAGTAAATGAAACAAGCTATTTAGTTTTCATGCAAAACAAGTGTGCCGACTTTAAACACACATAAACTGAGCGGGCTAATCTGCTGAAATAAGAGGGAAGAATTTGCTAATCACGGCCTGACTCTTAATTACTTAGGTTAATTGTAGCTTGGGGATTTTCTTTGAAAAGGCTACCCACTTTTTAAAAGGCCTGTGACAGAAAATGGCATGATGATATCAGACGCAAATCCGAGAGCTGCCTTTTATACCATGACAGCTTTGATATTTGCACCCCAGGATGTACTGTTGTTTTGAAAAACATGGAAAAGAAACAAGAGGGAGAATTTAGGCTTTTACTTTAGTCATAAAAACGAATAAAGTCTCCTGTAATCAGTGCCCTCAGAGAAGAAATATTGTAATTGCAACTTAACAATAAGTGCATAAATGTTTATGACATGCAGCTGACCTGAGCTGTCACTGTGATCATTAAGCAAAGATGAAAAGAACACAAACTCAGCTTGCAATGTTTCATCAGTCAATATGACCCACCACGAATGGAGCCTGAGGGACCGTCTCTTTTTTAAATGTGTAGGGCCCCAGTTTGAAGTGGCTGAGTCGTTGTCTGGCCTCCTCAGACAGCTGACACATCTTGCGGTGGGTGTAGGGTGAAGGAGCACGGCTTTGGGATGCCACCGTTGGCTTTTCGTATCCACAGGATGGGGCTGTGTTTGGTTTCTTCTTCTTTGAGTTTGCAGGGCAAGTTTTCACATGACCAGGCTTAGTTGAGGAACGGCCACATGACTGAAATATAAATATTAGATGAAATACGTTAAAAGTTAAAGGAATAGATTACTCACAAATGAAATTTGTGTCATTATTTACTCTTCCTCATGTCATTCCAAACCTGTAACACCTCTGTTCATCTTTGGAACACAAATTAAGATATTTTTTTATGAAAGCCAAGACCCTACATAGACAGCAATGCAACTACCACGTTCAAGGCCCAGAAAGGTAGTAAGGACATCATTAAAATCATCAATTTCTTCTCTTGAGTGTCAGTCTTTGACTAAATAAAGTTGTTAATTTTGTTTTCTTTGCGCACAAAAAGTATTCTCATAGCTTTATAACATTACGGTTGAACCACTGATGTCACATGGAGTATTGTATCAATGTCACTACTACCGTTTTGGGCCTTTAACATGTCAGTTGAGTTGGTGTCTATGCAGGGTCAAAAACAATGTTGGGTAAGTTACTCCAAAAAGTGATTAATTACTAGTTACATCTTCAACTGTACAAATGACTCTCTCCAAAAAGTATTTAATTACTTATTACTAATCACTTTCTAAATCCTATATCAACCTTGACAAGTTAATAAAAGGACAGACAAGAAACAGTTCTTGTAATTCTTTCAAATAAATAATAGATAACTATATAAATTATTCTGGTCACACTTTAGATTAGGGTCCAATTCTCACTATTTACTAACTATTAACTATGACGTTTGCCTCAATATACTCCAAATTACTGTGTATTAATGCTTAGTAAAGTAGTTGTTAAGTTTAAGAATTGGTTAGGATTAAGGATTTAGAATAAGGTCTTACAGAATAAGACACTGATATGTGCTTTTTAAGTAATAATAAACAGCTAATATTCCATAACTAGTTAATAGTGAGAACTGGACACTAAAGTGTTACCAATATTCTTATTAACTCAAAGTATTTAAAGTGAGAAGGGTACATAAAAAGCATACATTTTGATTTTAAATGCACGATTGTACTGTATTTAAATGTTCTACAGTCTATACACAGTATTAAGCTCAATTACATAAGAAGTAACAGTAATTAAATTAGTAAGTAAATAACTAAGAATAAACCCATACTTCACTTTTTCAAAGGGAAAAGTAATTCAATTACAGTAACTGATTACTTAGAAACCATTTACACTGGCCAGAAAGCTCTTGGATTTCATCCAAAACAGGTTTTACAGATTTGGAACGACAAGTAATTAATGACAGAATTTTCATTTTTGGGCCCTTTAAAAGTACTACAAAAAGCTAAAAAGAAATATAAAAAAAAATTAAAACTATTTAAGATTACAAAAGCACATTACAAAACGAAAATGTAACCAAAATTAAAATGAAATCCAAAACAAAAATTAAAGCTATTTGAAAATATGAACAAATACTACAGTATTATAATATCTAAAAAAAAAAACTAAAAAACTAAAATAACACTAATATTTTTACTTGAAATATGGTAAAAAAAAAAAAAAAAAAAGTCATATGGGTCAACTTTGTGTAATTGAAATTTATATATCATCTGAAAGCTCAATAAATAAGCTTTCAATTGTTGTATGGTTTGTTAAGATAGGACAATATTTGGCTGAGATATAACTATTAGAAAATCAAAAATTAAGTTTTAATATATTTATGGTAGGAAATTTACTAAATATCCTCATGGAACATGATCTTTGCTTAATATCCTAATAATGTTGACCCATACAATGAATTTTGGCTACAAATATACTACTACTTAAGACTTTAAGGTTTTGTGGTCCAGTGTCACATATTTCCTATATAATATTTCAAAACTTTCAGAAGCTGAGAGGTAACAGAAAACATTTGAATAGGTGGTTGCCAGGGTGTTGCTATATGGTTGCTGAGGTGCTCTGTATGTTTATTAGAATCTTGCAACACAGTTGCTAAGGTGTTTTGTGTGGTGGCTATGCAGTTGCTCTCCGATTTTATCATCTGCCAGGAAAAAAAAAAAAACTGATTTGATTATTAAAAGAAATAGTACACCTCTCCTCAACATGTTTTGATGCATCATCCATTTCCAGAGCACAGTTAAACATAATACTCTGGGTTACTATGAGCACTAATAATAGTGATGCCTTAGAAAGCCCCAGTAATATTAATGCATGGCTTCTGTGTGTTTGGAAACAATCACTGTTTTTCTGTCTGTTGCCACTAGTAACGCAGAAACGACACTCTTCACCTTTGAAATAAAAAAAGGGAAAAGAAGATCCCAGAGGAAGAGAGTATAAGGTCACGCTTTATTGTAGTGATATTGCGAACGTCTCTCTGTTCGTACGGTGCTAATCCACTAATTTCCTTGTTATGTACACATGTAACCTGATGTAAACCTTTCCTCAGTGTTCCAATCTCACCTTTGCAGGCAAATGACTTCAATAACTCTAATCTCAGCTAACATAATTCTGAGCCTCAATAACTCTGTTCCTGCAGGCGCTGCCTGGGTAAATACGTTTTTAAAAATGTTAATTGCATTTGATGGCCGGTCTCAACCTAATATGATAATGGCATTACATGGATGTAAAAAAACAACGATAATTTAAATGCTAATTGGAACATCCTGGCATATTAAGTCATTTTTAAAAAGCAGAGAAAGAAAAAAGTAAATCCTGATAGCGATTGCCGTTTGAAGAGTCGAGATTTAATGAAATTAAACTAAGTGGCTTTTTCTCCTTTTATTCTTCTCCCCCTCTCTCTCTTCTTCCTTTTTCTTTGGACGGAGGGACAAAGAGGCCGTTTTAAAGCAGGAGTCGCGCTTGTCTGATGTGATTAGTGGCTCGGCTGGTGTTGGTAATGGGAGATAAAGCCGGATGTCCTTGAAACAACAAAGCCAGCACCACAAGTAGCTTATTAAACAAGAAACAAGCGCCGTTCAAATGCATGCAAATCGCACCGAGAAAGCCCGCTTTACAGAATGCCGAGTCAAGTCCGAACTAGAGACATCCACAAAGGGAGGAGTCGCACATGAAAGGGGCCCGACGAGACGGTCAACAGCAGAAGCCGTCTAACGAGGGTCTAAGAAACTTGACATGAAGGAGGTCCGCAAGCATTTCATGGAAGAAACAAATCGGACCGGTCGAGTTCAACTGATCAGCGCCGATCCCAGTAAAAACGAGCCAATTCTCTGTAATTACCTGCATGGTAAAAAGAACATCCTGAAAGGGGGCGTGAGGCCACTAGAATGACAACAGAAAGTGGCACAGATGGCAACAGACAGTTTGATTGACAGGGAGACCCAACGTACTCCCACGTACATCTAAAAACAACCTCCATTTGATCCTTTTCATTTAAACCTCAGTGTCTCTTTTCATTTAGCATCACAAATAATTGCTCTGTTAACGAGCAGAAGCATCACGCGACCGTTCCAGAAGCCAGACGCCTTCAAAGGCAGCTGCCTATGTAGGCAGCGCACTAGCTTTTGGAACGGCGCAAATACCAGCTGCAATAAAATGGCAATAACAAAAGCCCAGAGACTTACAGACATGGCAGGCTGACCATGTTTCACATCACACTCCTCAATAATAGACGTTGTTGAAAACTCCACTTTGGGAGAGATTCCCTGAGGGAACAAGACAGGAGAGATAGAGAGCAGAAAAAGAAAAACATCACAAAACTTTCGAATGATGAAAAGACAGAGGGCAAATGCAGATAATAACACTCTTGGCAGATCAATTTACCAAAACAATCTACGTCTTCAAGCAAATAGCAGGAAAATGGGACCGGCTTTTAAGATGCATCAGAGATATGACAAAAACGCTGAGAGGAAGACACACGCACAGGGAAGGAGATGGATCTCTTCATCAGAATCTCTCTCTCTGGGCCTGGGCTTCTGGGAGTCAAACGAGGGCCTGGATACAGAAACTCCCGGGTGTCTTCTTCAAACGTGGCCAGGATCTCACCTTCTGCACAGTGAAATAAAAAATACATGATGGTACAGTGTATTCTGTCCATTTGACTTGACAGCTCTGGGTAATCAAGTTGTTTCCGGTTAATAAAGCTGTTTCTTTGCGTTTTAGAGCAATAACGCAACAGGAACGAATAAGTGTCAGATTGTGTGCAAAAGCCCAAGAGACCACCATTGAAAGCAGCACGATTTATGCATACTGTAATGAGAGTGCTCGGTCCAATAATGTATGTATTCCCCTGCTGATGTTGGTTAATTTTTGAAATTGTACTAGCAGCTCTGAGAATTCAGCCATTGCGTCAACCGCAGAAGCCGGAGCCTTCAATCAAAGCGGAGCTCGAATGTAATGTTTTCAGTTTACAGCACTATGTTGGAGAATTCAATCTACAGCCTCAAATATCTGTCAGTGTTACAGCTGGAATGGATGTGAGATTTTACCTGGAGGAACGAGCTGAATGAGCTCTAAAGAAGTTGTATCATCTGCAGCGGAGGAAAAAAACATGATGGAAAGGTATATAAGTTTATTGATCTGAGCTTTATGAAAGAACACAGGACAAACTGAAGTCAGCCCAAAGGATTCTTACTTTCCAGATGCTCAGCTACAGCACTTGGGTCAACTGCTCCCACAAAGGTCTGTCCAAGAGATTCGGGAGAGGAAAGAAAACATAGAAACCTGATAGTAAGACAGCACGCGTCACAGGTTGAAATTAATCAAAGGTGTTATAATAATGGCTTACCTTCACAAACACCATTTTTTCATGTAGCAGCAAAGGGAAAACTGGTGGAACACACTTGGACTTCTGATACTGGCCCATTATCCGAACACTCACATACATGTCTTCTTGGGATGGTAACACCACCCCTGGACAAGTTATCTATAGGGTGAAAAACATTAAATTGAGGCCATCTTTATTTATATTTTACATCATCTTTTCATGTACAGTGCTGTTTTTTAAGCTTAAAATTAATCCATTAATCCAAAAAATCCATTAATCAAATATTCTAAAAAAAAGTAGCTAGGTTTCCAAAAAATATTAAGCAGCACAACTGCTAAAATGTTTTTTGATATGTGACTCTGGACCACAAAACCAGTCATAAGGATCAATTTATACATCATTTATACATCTGAAAGCTGAATAAAGTTTTCCACTGATGTATGGTTTGTTAGGAAAGGACAATACGTTATTTGAAAATCAGGAATCTGAGGATGCAAAAAAATCTAAACACTGAGAAAATCACAATCACACAATGTCCAAATGAAGTTCTTAGCGATGCATGTTACCAATTAAAAATTAAGTTTTGATATATTTACGGTAGGAAATTTACAAAATATCTTTATGGAACACGACCTATACTTAATATCCTAATGATTTTTGGCATAAAAGAAAAATCAATAATTTTGACCGATACAATGTATTTTTGGCTATTGCTACAAATACACCCGTGTTAACGTACTTAAGACTGGTTTTGTGGTCCAGGGTCACATATTAGAACGATTTCTCAAGTATTTGAACCGAAAACTAGAAGATGCTAACAGCTTGGCTTAAAATGCAAGAGTTTGCATTTGTATTGCTTCAGATAAACATATCGGAGGCTGAAAGAGCGTTTATTAGCATTTTTCTCCTCGTTGCAGGCTTGCAGCTTTGATTGATGCCTGATGGACTGACTCAGACATCAGTGGTAGCCACTTGTTGCTAACAGTATGCTAACACGGAAACTTCTATCATAACACACGCAAACAGGACTATTTGTGTTGTTCTTGAGCGAGAAAGTCGGAATGGGACGCGGGCTGATGTACTTACACACTGGATATCCAACTCGACAGTGCATTTTAGCGCTTTTTGTCGCGTTTGTGAGGATGAAGGTTTCTTGGGCGACGTCTGCCCGCCCATGTTTTTTAAACTTGGTAGTTATGACAACTGCCCATTTCCAAGCGTGCAGCCGCTGCTGTGGTACTGCGAGGAAATGACGACACGATCAAGTGACTAAAAGACAACAAATTAAAATAAATAAATATTAAAATAAATATTTTTACTATTTATCCTAATGTGCTCTCCTGGCTGTATCTTTAAAACCAATTTTAAAAATGGCATAAAATAAGACAAAAAAAAAAATGCATTAAAAAACTTCTTAAATTATTTCTCAAAATTTAGAAGTAAACTATGGATGGCTCCTCGTTTTCATGGTAAGATATTTAAAACTAAATCTACAGCTGCTGTAGTTTTAATAAAAGCAAAATAGATTTTTTTCATAAACCAAACTGATTATTTAGACTCTACAACAAAATGCTAATCCTTACCATATCATACATTTCTGTAATAATTATTATAATAATAGTTATTATTAAAACAAAGAATTAAACAGTTAACTGAATAATTAAAATATTGTAGTTGCTCCACCTTATTTTTCCCATAAGAGTGGGCGTGGCAATTTGTAAATTTTATGGTGTGTGGCTTTCAGTGTCATCCCCATCCGGCTATTTTTAGTTGTACAAAACAGCTCCTTTTGCTGCTTGATATTTCAAATTGGTGATTTTATTTTAATATATTATGAACACACTCTTTGTAGTGAAAACAGTTTTACCATTTACTGCACGTTATTATAAACTGGAAGTCTTGTCAGAGGCCTAGGCCTTAGGATAGTGTTAATGATTACTGCTGTAAATTCACAACTTAAATTTTTCCAGTAATAAATATTATTAATTTATAATTATTATTTGCAACAATTGAATTAATTATTTCAGAAAACAAATAACTAAAATAAAAGGAGTCATCAGATGCCCATTTTCCACAAGTTGAAATGATCTTTAGGGTCTTAATAAAAAGTCTATAACATCTTTTGGATAAAATTTCTCAATGTTAGTGTTAAACAACGCCCTTTTTACCTTGTCAAAATCAGTTCTTTACAGAGCAACCAATATAGTGGATGTCTCTTTAAATGCTAATGAGCTCTGCTCACCCCGCCCCTCTCTTCTGTGGGGTGATGAGCAGTTGAGCAGTCCTGCCTTTTTTTATCCACGAAACTTGCTAACTAGCACATTATTAAGAAAGGCGATTTGCAAAGATCTATAAAAAACCCTTATACTCACCTCTTCTGTAGGTAAAGATAGATCACAAATGATTCACGCAAACAAAGATGCATTAAGGTAGATTGGAGGGTGCATTCTCTTCAAAAACGAAAGTAACGTTAATCATCTCCGTCTTCAGCGGCTCAGCTGTCGGGAGTAAATAACGATATCTATGATCATTATTACATCCAACAATACAACACGTCAATCGCTTAGGAGCCATTCTTGCTACGTACTTGCTCTGGCCTTAAAACAATGGCGGTTGGACTGTTCGCCAGGGTGGCCAGGTTTTCACAACAAAACCCGCCCAATTGCAACTCAAAACTAGCCCAATTGTGTCCCTCTGTGTTTCCCCTGGTAAAATTCCCATGCCAGGCTCGCAGACATGAAAAACAACTTACTGCAACGGTGTTAAAGTAGCCCAATTCCTCTGTAAACTGTGAACTTGGCAACACTGCTGTAAGACAGCAACACAGGTAAGATGTCATGTCAATCAACTATCGTGGGAGCGGCCTTGGTCTGTATAGCATCTAGCAGCCAAGAATTTGAGAATGGCTTGATTTGAAAAAGGAGATATTATTTATAGAGATTAAAAAATACCACTGGGCGGATTTTTATCATTATAGGGTGGTTGTGTACACACACTGCCAACGCACATTTATGTAAAAATGAGTTTTGCATCCAATGATCCCTTTAAAAGAGCACTCTTAACATGATATTTCTAAATAGGACAAACATTTTCAGATGCTAAAGGTGCAAACCAAGATTTGTGTCAAAAGTGAATCTTGTAAAGATTTGGTAAAAAAATGTAGAGTTAAGAGTATTTGGTTCTAAAAACAGCTGCATTTCAAGTCAAGAGGGGCCAGGAATGATTTGACACAAGAGGACACATTCAGACACGGGTATTTGAAAAGTAATGACTATTTTTGAACATACAGGGTGAAGGGAAGTAGAAATTTCTAAAAGTGTGTGGGGGGGGCATTAGTTCACCAAGTCTCAAGTTTTAAGCTGCTTATAATGATGTCCAATGAAGGATCTGCCCTCGAATTGAACCGTACCACAGCTAGTGCTGAGAGACAGACCTCACAGAGAATCACCGAGGCCAGTTAACTTGTGCACAGGGATAGTCCATGTCGATGTTTAAGAAGGGAAATGCAAACAGTTCATATTAGCCTAAGGGCAATTAGGATGTGTTTGTGGCAGCGAGGTGAGCCAAGCATAAGGAACTAATGGTTCGAGGCTCTGGTTAAAATGACAGCGCAGTGGGGAGGTGAGGCTCTCCATAAGCACAAAGGCTTTTAGGTATGACAGCGTCATTACCTGTGTGTATGTGTGTGTGAGTGTTTGTCGAGATTCTGTAGATGGATGTGTTTTCTCATTCACATTAGCTCTTGCCATCTTCTCTTCTACCATCTAAAATGCAAGTCATTTGTTTTTGCCTTTTCTGACTGATTGCCTCAGTTATTCCGAATGACTGGCCTGAAAAATACACGCTGCTTTTCACACTTCTTGACTGATGGCTTGAGCCATTCAGTATTTTAGCCCCCTCACACTGTGTTCTGTGTGCGTTTGTTGTGTGTGGACAGATCAGACATTGTTTGGAGACACTGCGTTACAGGCTTAACAGACTCTGTATTAGAGTACTTTGGCGAACAGCAGACAATGTGTTGATGCTTATTGCCCTGAGACTTATGATGAGAGGATTAAAATGCATTGTTTTTTAACAGCATTTCAAAATGACTTCTGCTGGATTTCAATATAAGCACCTAATAAGACAGTGGAAAGCCTTTTTTTTTATCAAACACTTCATTAGAAGCAAATTTATAAACACAAAGCATGGATATAATAAAACATTACAGGTCAATTGCTTTTTATTTAAGCAATTTTCAAACATTCAGGTTTGAATAAACAACTCGAGATGACTATCTAGACAATTAAAGAATTCATAAAAGTAATCACTTTATCAGAACGAGTACAGCTGAGCGAAATACAATTTCTGTACTGATAATAGGCAACTCCAAATGCAAGGCAAAGAAAGTAGTTGGTATTCAACAAAGCACTGAAAAAGCAATAAATGTAGCCGGTGGGATAATTTACAGTTGATGTTTTCTCTGTGCAATATCACACAAGTGAGAATTAATACCGAAGACTTATTCACAGTCGTTGAGTCCTATCATCACATAAAAACGTAGACAACAAATATCTGCTGGATTGCTGTGGGCTGATATGAAAACGTAATTTGCAAGTGGACCGTAGTTCACAATGTCTTACTTGAGGCTGTGATGCTCACTGAGGAACTGTACAGTATTCCCTGTTCTCTGTGCATTTAGCAATCCCTGACTCCATGGGGTTTTCTGTCACCTTTCACCTTCCCATTTCCAGCATTGTTTCCTTGATGACTGGCGGATGTTCCATCGAAAGGGCTGAAAGACATAACGGATGTTTATTAGAGGAGTTTTGTATTGAGGCAACCATACAGAAAATTAAGCATGTGATAATGTTTGCAGGAAGAGACAATCATTTCATTCATCTGTGCATATGGTTAAAGGGAACATTGGATGCAAAATTCACTTTTACACGATGTTTGCATATAAATGTGTTTCGGCAGTGTGTGGACACAACCACCCTACAATGATAAAAATCCATTGACTTCTTTTTTTAATCCTTGAAACAGTCTTAATTATTAAGCTGTTTTGATTTTCTGAGCAGTATGATGTCATATTGTTCAGGCACCGCCCACGACCACAGACTGTTCTCTATAAGTATATTTCCAGTCTCAGCCAGTTGTAAGCTGTCCGCCATTTTCTCTGGACTCGAGCAGCTGTGGCGACAACAATGTCTCGTAAGCAATGCAGCTGTTTTGTATTTAGATTTAAAAGTTAACATAATAGTCTTAATTTTTAAAAAGCATCAGAACCATTGAGGATGCAGTGTTTGTTTATGATGGTAATGCACCACTGAATACTAAAAAAATGGAAGAGGGGGGTGGGGTGAGAAGTAGCTCATTATCGTTTAAAGAGATATGCACCGAAATGGGTCTCTGTAAATAGAGCTGTTTTTTGACAAGGTAAAAAGGTGTTGTTGTACATGACCATTGAGGAATTTTAACCAAAGTATGTTGAAGACATTTCATGAAGACCTTAAAGAATCATACCAACTTATAGAAAATGGGCATCCGATGTCCCCTTTAAGACAGTACGTAACATGTAAATTTCATATTACATGATGATTAAAGAAGAAGTTCACTTCTAGAACAAATGTACAGGTAATTTACTCACCCCATTGTCATCCAAGATGTTCATGTCTTTCTTTCTTTAGCTGTAAAGAAATTATGTTTTCTAAGGAAAACTTTTCAGGATTTCTCTCCATATAGTGGACTTCTATGGTGCCCCCGAGTTTAAACTTCCAAAATGCAGTTTAAATGCAGCTTCAAAGGGCTCTAAACAATCCCAGCCGAGGAAGAAGGGTCTTATCTAATGAAACGTCGGTTATTTTATAAAACAATTGACTATTTATATATTTTTTAACCTCAAATGTTCGGTTAACTCTGCATCAACTCGGTGTATTTTTCTGGTTGAAGAAAATGGTAGGTCGAAAAACTCCCATCTAATTCTCTTCTTCAACTTCAAAATCATCCTACATCGCTGTTTTGCCTTTTTTTTGGTAAAGGGATTAGGGCACCATAGAAGTCCACTATATGGAGAGAAATCCTGAAATGTTTTCCTCAAAAAACATAATTTCTTTACGACTGAAGAAAGAAACACATGAACATCTTGGATGACAAGGGGTAAGTAAATTATCTGTAAATTTTTGTTCTGGAAATGAACTTCTCCTTTAAGAGCAAGGTTTTCTAAACAAGAGGTTTGTGAGTTGATCAAAAGCTAATAATTAAAGCAATGACTTGACTAAAATATTTCAGGTCAAAAAGTTTGGGATTATGGAAAACAAATGTTAAGATGCAGTTCTGTGTGAACTTTTTCGCAAGAAACTAAATACGTACCAATAAGTACATATCACTGCAATTTCCAACAGAAATGTCCACTGAGTGGTGCTAAAAGTGTGTTTTTTTTCTGGAATAGATGAACGTACATATGGTATGTTTTATGGTAAAGGCTAGATGGTATACAGATGTACGGTACAATAATTACTGTTTTTGAATTATCGTTACGTTAATAAAACACAATCTAATAGGTAGAAATTTAAATGTATTGTTTCTGGCCACCGCTGTATCAACCACGTTTTATGGGACATTGGTTTCGTATGCATCACAGGAGTTCTGACTTGAAATGTCAGTTGAGTGGCCCTACCCAATATTATGAACAAAAGCAAATGTGCTGTAAACACGCAATCACAAGCATGCTGTTTTAGCTTGTATTTCAATCTCTCATGTCAATGAGTCATGTTTTTCACAGGATTCGTACCCAAGGATTTTCCATCTTAAGTCCAATTCCGTGACAATTTGTGCTACCCTTTTGTGTACACCTTCCCCAACCCTAAACCTACCCTTACAGTATTAAAAATAGAGAGTTGGTAGCATTATTTGTCAGAACACCGGAAAGCAAAACATATGGAGCTGTAATCATAACTGTGTATTAAAACGATTACAAGTTTTATAGCCTCTAGTGTTCATTTTTGTACGTATTTCGCGTCTCACGAAAAAGTTCCCACATGTACGTTTTCATCATGAGACCAGGTTGCTCATAAGAGGTGAGTAATTTGTTTTGTAAAGTACCTTACACAAGATTAAGTGGTATTAACAATTTAAGATAAAAGAAATTCTGCTGATCTCCACCTTCAAAGTTTCAAGTTGTTTAAATGAGTCAATTAAGTAATAAAAAAGGCACAAAGTGGCTCATCTTATGCAAAGAGTGTCTTGTAGAACTGTAGTAACTATTTATTCAATATTATTCATAAGGATATAGAAACAAACCCATTACTGTGAGATGATGAAACATGTAATTGCATTATGCACCTGTTAATGTGTCCCGTGAGCTTGCTTTCATCTATCAGGTTGTTCAGTTTATAGTAATCCAGAAACGTCCGGGCCACGTTTCTACCCAGCTTCATGTCTGTATGAAGAAATTAAGGAACCTTCGAGATGACATTACATAGATTATTATTGTACATCTACAGCACCTCTCAGCTGTGGAAAAACTGCAATATAAAGTGACTTTCATATGCATATATATTGGTATTTTGACTGTTTTATTGTCATTGGTAAAAACTTGCCAGCATTGAAAAGTCAAATACCTTGAGCCCACTCCAGCAGTCTGTCTCTGTATTCCTAAAGAGACAGTCGACAACAAAGCAATATTGGAACGCCTCCTAGGCCCCGGCACAGTTAGAGCGTCGGATCCCTCGAAACCTTTAAATCTCTGTTCT
Source organism: Garra rufa (assembly GCF_049309525.1). Classification (NCBI taxonomy): domain Eukaryota; kingdom Metazoa; phylum Chordata; class Actinopteri; order Cypriniformes; family Cyprinidae; genus Garra; species Garra rufa. Next base: position 31,876,568 of record NC_133375.1, on the reverse strand, counting down.
GACGTGCCACGTTTAATTGAAAAATAAATAAATAAATAAGAGCCCGATTTTCTCCCATCTCGTACCAACGCGACCATTTGCAGTAAATAACTGGCCAATACCCAGCAGAGCAATGCGGAGAGTAAATAAGCGGGACAGGCGAGCCAGCGCTCAGCTCCTCGTGAGGATAAATCAAACGCCTCTCAGTCAAGTCAGCCAAAAGGAAAAAAAAATGCATCTCATTCCTGCAGTTACTTACAGCCGGAGCTTTATTTAAATTCATGCATCTACTCCACAACCCCCCCACACGCCTTTCTTCCACCGTGCCCACGTTACAGAGCACATCAATTACCAAAAGCACTGCATCAAAGAGCTGTGAGGGCACTTACAATGCAGCTGAAAGAGTGGGAGCCGTTTAACTCCAACAACCACAAGCCAGGCGAACGTTAAACGGAAATCATTTTCTTTTAACCTAAAGGAATAGTTCATCCGCAAATGAAAATTCTGTCATCATTTACTCACCCACGTGTCGTTCCAATCCCGAATTTCTTTCTTCCGTGGAACACAAAAGGAGACATTTCAAAGAATCTACTGGACATTTTTTTCCATTCAACTACAAATAATGGGGACTTGAGTCTTCAAACTTGTATATGCATTAGAGAAGTATCATAAAAGTAGTTCATATGACATACTATGACGACATACAATAATGTGATCATAAACTAACAGATCAAACCAAATCTCCGCCCAAACTTCATTTGGAAATACAAGAGAGCTGATGATGAACAAATCATTGTTTTTGAGTCAGCTCTTGTTTAGGTTGATCTTGTCCACAAATGTTGTCTGAATGACTCATTCCAAAATTGGAACTTAATCACTGATCCGCTCACAGTGGTTAGCATCTCACTAAAGATGAAGATTATCACTGAATAATAGCTTCTGTTTGTGTTTGGTCCTCACAAAATATACATGAGTCCAATGAAATGCTAAGTTCTGTCATGAAACTCTAAATGGTGCAGACTGATGGGTCCTAAAGGCAAACTGATGATATTCACAGTGTTAAACTACTTGGTGATTTGTTCATGTTCCATACCAGCCAATGAGCTTGCACGACTTAAAGGAAACCCCGGGTATTAAGCCTTGTATGGCTTTATAACATAAATGATGTCTCATACTACAATATGTAGTAGAAACCCATGCAAGACTATGTTATTTAAAAAATCCACATCGTTTTACACATATTTTGGACTCGATGAGCTACTGGAGCTACCTGTTGCTATTTTTTTACCACAATATAACTCAGAATACACAACTTGGAAAATAAAATCCGATACGATGCCACATTGTGCAGATTTTGGTTGTAATTTTCAGTCGAAGGGCAACAAAAGAAGCAAAGAAAGTTTTCACTGCTTTTCTTAGCGATAATAAAAGGAGAAAAGAATAGGAAGATGCCTGTGGACAAAAAAAACTTCATAAAGACCTGCGTCTTTGTTCTGTTCACTTTAGCCCTGATGCCTTTTAGGCTTTTAGTAGACCACAGCTACTAAAAGAGCTTAAAAAACGGCAGAGACAAATGCTAAATGCCATCATGGCAGGATGTAAACATGACGCTCCAGCCAATAAAGGAGTTTCTCAGAGCGGATATCCGGGGAGGGTTTAGACTCCTTGTGGGCAAATTGATTGTACGGCATTAGGTTTAAGCCTACGCTTATACCCATCGCCACCTGTAAGCTCTTGCAGTAGCTGTGGTCATTAATAAAGTATTTTATTTTCTGAGTTGTGTTTTCCAAGTTGTGTTGTGGTAAAAATAGCAAAAGATAGCCTGGTAGCTCACCAAGTGCAACCATTTCACGTCATAATGGCACCCCCATCTAAAATATGTATAAAACAATGTGGATTTTTAAAATAACCTAAATATTAATGGATTTTCCCTCTAAGAGGTCTTCCGAAACCCTCCACCTCCCCAGTTCCACCTGTTTAGATCTATGACGACATACAATAATGTGATCATAAACTAACAGATCAAACCAAATCTCCGCCCAAACTTCATTTGGCAATATAAGAGAGCTGATGATGAACAAATCATTGTTTTTGAGTCAACTCTTGTTTAGGTTGATCTTGTCCACAAATGTCTGAATGACATTGGCAGTTGCAAGTTTCTGTACTTGCTATGCAGCAGCCACATTAATCTACAACAACAAAAATAACCAAGAGCAGCAACTCAGCAGCATAGCAGATCTATTCTGCCAAGACTAAATACAATAAAATTGTCATATCCATTACCATGCAAAAATCTTCCAAGAGTTGTCATAATAAAACTACTTTTGTGAATCATTTTTTGAAGCTTGAAAGCGCCATTGTTTAAACTCCACAAAAGAAAGTCAGTCATACAGGTTTGAAATAACATGGGAAAACAATTATAAGTGAAATATGTCTTTAAACTGTACCTTTTTTTTGTACAAGATTTCAAATAAAAGCTTGATGGTGTGATATAGATCATACAGTCTATGTGTGCTATGGACTGTGATGGATGTCTGTGTTGCAGGACACTGGCTCAGAATAGATGTTCCATCATGATCTGATAAGGAAGGTTTTCTCCAGCTGTGTGTTGTGGTTAACGGGCTGCTCTTTTGGGGCCGGACACTGTTGATGAATGAACACAGAGGTGTTATTTTTCACCTTTGGCTGTCAGCCCTTTACCGATGTTCTGAGATGACATGTCTGACTGTCAGGGCTGTTGGAGTGAAACAAGAGACCTGGAAGAAAAACAAGGTGCAAAGCGATTCAGTCGTTTTTTATTTTTATTTTTCCAATTTCTTCCAACGGTCAAAAATCTCCCTGGTCACATAAATCCCGAGGCCATGGCTGGAATCCTATTATCCAAAGCTGTTAACTCATAAACAATCCCTCCTTGATGGGAATGCACCAACCAAAGGACTTTCTGTCATCCCTCGTGCATGTAAATGACACAGACATATTCACACCCTAAATGACAATTCAGTCCATTTTCTGCTCTGATTTACTTGTGCACTACTGTGTTATTCATAAGCGCATCAACCGCCAAATATATTATGACCATTTGTCAGTGAAATAAACAGGCGCTCGCCGTGACCTTGATTAGCAGAGAGGTCAAAGCGTCTGTGTTTAAACCTTCCGTCTGGGCTCTCGGATCCAGCCGTTTGCTCATCGCCCCCCTGCTCTCTGTGGCCTTGACAGCCACTGCAGTCTACAGAGCCATTCTGGGTTCCATCCCTCACCCAGCGGGCTGATGGGAACTCTCTCCATGACTCCAGCCCCTGTCTTCACACCCCATCTGGCCAGGGCTGCAAACACTGCAGCCCTCCAAATACAACAGCTATTTTTGGATGCCGGGCAGGGATGATAGCATGGTTCACTTTGAAAGGGTGACACAGAAGACATGGCATGACATGGCATGTTTCTAATGTGCACCATATTAATTAAGAAATATTGTAAAAGATTACGAAGAAAATGTCTAGCTCAGTGGTGCTCAATTGGTTTTGCTTTGTGGCGACTCAAAATAGTATCAAAATGTTGAAATCTGAAAAAAAATAATAATAATACAAAATAAATCAGAAATTATTACAGTTTTGAAAAAAAAAAGAATTACTGTAATGGTGATGATGATAAATGAAAAATAAACTGTAAAATTAATTACTGAAATGCATTAAAATAATAATAAATAGTAATAACAACAATAATAATATAATAAATGATTAAGTTAATATGCAGAAGTAAACAAATTGTTTAATTTATAATAATAATATACTTTAATCATTAGGATAATATTATAAAAAATAAAAATGATTGGTTTTGAAATTATAATACAAAATAATAATACATTTTATAATCCATAATATTACTATACAAAATTGAACATGTTAATAACAGGATAGTGGTAGGATAATAATTATGATAATATTATGAAAAATTAAAAATTATTAGTTTTAAAATAATACAAAATAATAATAGATTATATTCCAAAATATTAAAAAAAAGAACAACTGAAATGTAATTAATAATATTAATAATAATAATAATAATAATAAAATTATAATATTCTAAGAAATATAAATGGTAAAATAAATGACTAAAATGCATTAAAATAATAATAAATATTAATAGTAACCACAATATAATAAATGATTGTCATAATATGGAAAAGTAAACAAATTGTTTAATTTATAATAATAATAATAATAATCAATAATTAGGATAATATTATTAAAAACGAAAAATTACAAATTATTTGTTTTAAAATTATAATACCAAATAATAATTCATTATATAATCCAAAATAATATTACTATGCAAATTTGAACATGTTAATAATAATAATAATAATAATAATAATAATAATAATAATAAATGACTAAGATAATATACAATAGTAAGCAAATCATTTGATTTATAATAATAATAATAATAATAATAATAATAATAATAATAATAATAATAATAATATTTTAATAATTAGGATAATATTATAAAAAAATAAAAAATTATTAATTATTAATTACACTATATTCCAAAATAATAACACAATTATTGTAAATAATAATAATAACAACAATAGAAAAAAATATGGCATTATTAAAAAATAAAAAAGAATGACTTTAATGTATTAAGTAATAATAATAATAATAATAATAATAATAAATAATAATATTCTAAGAAATATAAATGGTAATATGAATTATTGAAATGCATGCAATAAATAATATTTATTATTATTATTATTATTATTATTATTATTATTATTATTATTATTAAAAATAATAAATCAATTATAATATTCTAAGAAATATAAATGTTTTTTAATAATATTATCCTAATATTAAAGTATTATTATTATTATTAAAATAAATCAAACAATTTGTTCACTTTTGCATATTATCGTATTAATTTATCTCACAATTCTAAATTGATTTAAAATAATAATAAAAATAGAAAATTAAAATGAATTACCAAAATGTATTAATACAACAACAACAGCAATAATAATAATAATAATAATAATAATAATAAATACATTAATAATTAGGACATTATGATTTTTTTGTTTTAAAATTATAATCCAAAATAATAATACATTATATAATCCAAAATAATAAATAATATTACTATGCAAAAGTGAAAAGGTTAATAATAATAATAATAATACTACGTTTATATATAGCATTGTTTTAACAGACCAGCAGTCCATTTTTGATTTGCGCCCCGGCAGTCAAGAACCACTGGCCTTTTGTGTTACCAAGTCTGGCAGAAGTAACAAAATATTATGCCAAAGTGTCCTCAAATCCCTCTCATCCATGACATCTTTGCTTTGACCTCGTAAAAAGTTTCATGCTTATCCTTTGATAAACAAAAACTCTTCTAGCCAGCGTGTGTGTGCGTACGTGGAGCCCTGACAGAAATAGCCCGGGTCCCTGCCGTGTGCAGATGGCCTCTCCACTTGTGATGTCACATCACAGCCATTTATAACAGGAAATTTGTGATGGAAGTTCTGATGAGGAAGAGGAGAAGACTTCATCAGCATCACAGCTGTGAGCGGGACTCTCCTGCGCTCTGATTGGCTGTTGGCCACGGCCCAGCAGCAACCAGAATGCCTAGAACAACCTGGAAGCAGGGGGAAATGCGAGGTACTGCCAGAACGTGGGATGGGGCCTGTGGAGGGCCGGAATTTTCCAAAACATCCACCGTTCCACCTGGACGGTAGATGAAAGCTGTTGCATAATAATGAGACGTGAAGGTTAGGCATCCCGTGTGGCGGAGTGGTCACGATCGCATAACAGAAGCCAGACTGCAAACATCATGAGACAGAATTACGCTTCACATTTAATCACTCAGATGTGAAGGGAATCCTAATATATGAGGGGAATTTTGTTTAGAAGTAAACAGTTTAACATCATGAATATAACCCTATAAACCAGATGTTCTCAGACACTTCCATATATAAAAAAAGGGGTCTGTGACTATTTGTCTGCAACAATTCTCACAGGCATTAATTAAATTCTCAAGAAAACTAACACATTTTTTCTATTTGTTCTATTATTCATTATGGAAGCCCGTTTCTGCCACTGAATAAAAAATAAAAAATGTTATGTTTTTATCTCACAATTAACTTCATTATTCTTATATATGTATTAGAATTGCATGCTATAAATTCGCAATTGTGAGTTATAAAACCAGAATTGCAAGAAATAAAGACTTTTTTTCTGGCAATTCTGACTTTTTTCTTAAAATTGTGAGATATAAACTCACAATTACGAGTTATCAAGTCAGAATTGCATAATATGAACTTGCAATTGCGAGTTATAAAGTCAGAATTGCGAGATATAAAGTCACAATTGCAAAAAATAAAGATAAAAACTTGCAATTCTGACTTTTTTTCTGGCAATTCTGACTTTTTTCTAGCAATTCTGACATTTTCTCAGAATTGTGAGATATAAACTCACAATTGCGAGTTATAAAGTCAGAACTGCGAGATATAAAGTCACAATTCTCAGAACTGCATGATGTAAACTCACAATTGTGAAAAATAAAGTCAGAATTGCAAGATAAAAACTTGCAATTCTGACTTTTTTTCTTACAATTCTGAATTTGTCTCAGAATTGTGTGATGTAAACTCACATTTGTGAGAAATAAAGTCAGAATTGCAAGATAAAAACTCACTATTCTGACTTTTTTCTCAGAATTGTGAGATGTAAACTCACATTTGCAAAAAAAAGTTTTTTCTCAGAGTTGTACGATATAAAGTCAGAATAAACCCCGATATAAAACCGCAATTGCGAGTTATAGAGTCAAAATTTGAGGGGAAAAAGACAGATGTGTTCTCAGAATGGCAAGTTTATATGCAAGAAAAAAAGTTAGAATTGCAAGATATAAACTCGAAACTGCAGAAAAAATTATTTATCTTACAATTCTGACTTTATTTCTCACAACTGCGAATTCATATCCTGCTATTCTTAGTTCATAACTCGCAATTATGAGTTTATTTCACATGGTTCTGGAAAAAAGAATCTGAATTGCGAGTTTATAAACTTGGAATTGCCAAATACAAACTCACATTTGTGAGAAAAAAAGTCAGTATTTCTTGCAATTGTGAGTGTATATTCTACGATTCTGAGAAAAAAGTCATAACTGCGATTTCATATCTCACAATTCTGAAAAAAAGTCAGAATTGCGAGATGTAAACTTGCAATTGCAAAAAAAGTCCAAAATCCAAGATATGAACTCCCAATTGCGAGATATAGAGTCACAATTCTGACTTTTTTCTCAAAATTGCATGACATAAACTCAAAATTCAGTATTTCACAATTCTGACTTTATTCTGACCTTTTTTCATTTTTAGACTCGTTGTTGCAAAGTTTATTTTTTATTTATTAATTTTTTCTCAGATTTGCTCATTTATATCTTGCAATTCTGAGAACATATTGCATTCTGACTTCATTTCTCGCAATTGCAAGTTTATATCCCGCAATTCTGACTTTATAACTCGCAACTGCAAGTTTATATCATCCAATTCTTAGAAGAAAAGTGGGAGAAAAAAGTCAAGCAATTGCGAAAAAACTCACAATTACTTTTCTTTTTTTTATTCAGTGTCGGAGATGAGCTTTCATAATGAATTCTTTAAGTATTTAATTACTATTAATGTCAGGGTTTTTAAGAAGTTAAAAGTAGTTTAGTTAACAGAAAAAACCCATGTCTAACCTATAGTTGAAAGAGAACATATTTGGACTTAATGCAATCAAGAGTGCTGAAATTCTGCACAAATAAGTGCAAGCTGACAGTAGCATCTGTTTTAGAGCACTCAGTCTGTGATTCTCCTGCATATTCACCTTTTGCAGCAGCTGGCTAAGTTCACCTTTGTGTCTGTTTTATTCTACATTTCACATAATATTTTAAAAGAAGCTGCATGTTTTATATCTAGGAGTAACCTACAGCTATAAATATGATAAAAAACAATAAATCTCCCCACAAATTTGATAACCTCAGCCATAATCTTTTAATGTGTTTGCCATCTACATGAATAAACATAAAGCAGTTTTATTTGTATCTTTATAAAAATGTACTACACGCATGAATAGAAATACAACAGTTCAAAAGGCTCTAAAGTCTAAAAAAAAAACTCAGCATGTCTCTTCACACTATGTTGCAGAAATCTGGCGGTTTCACTTAGCCCAGATTTTTCCCAGATAAGAATCATTTGCACAGTGTTTCATACTGTGCAACATATTGTGCAATTTTTAAGTGTGTTTTTTCATGTAAAGTTATTTAAAATACAGCTAATACTAAAACTCCAATAGAAACGTATTTATACATTAAAGTGAGTAAACGTTCAGAAATGGCAGCTTGAATTATACATGACACGCTATCAAGCAATCTTCAAATGCTCTTTCTAAAGTCACCCAAAAACTATTTACAGATTGAGCTATAGAGCCTTCTGCGACTGCAGTTTCCCGTGGGCTTCAATGGGTTAAGCAGCCCGTGTCATTGATGCGTGTGAGGTTTTTAATGTCATCGGCATACGCTCGGATGTTTGGATCAATTGCCGTCTTTGTTGCGACTCAAGGACGGGTCTCAAAGGGGCTGATGAGACGAGACAGAGATGGACGTTTCCATGGCCTGACAAATAATTTGTTTACCGGACTGTGCATCCGCGCAGACAAACGGACAATGATGGCCCAATGACAAGAAACAAGGCACCCTGGTCCGGAGCCGGCCGTGTGTTAACAAGCAGACAAATTAGGGACAAGAGTGGCATCAATACAGTGGAGTGACAGGCCTGTCACCGGGGTGTCACAAAGTGCCAATTAACAATGCTAATTAAAACAGTAAACAAGAGCACATAAAGCACGCAGCCATTGTCTCCCCGCTGCTCAAACTCCCAGTAAGGACCTTTCGTCCAGCCTCTGCAGGGCGAGACCGAAGTTAACTGCCGTAGAGGACAAACTCTGCCTTTAAAATTGCATCTGGCAGAAATCCGAGCAGGAAATTTTAATAATGCTTCCTAAGTGCTTCAACATTCATCTATGCATTTAATCAAATACGTCAACGTGTCACACATGCATCGAGACAGTCTGCACCGTACATGATGTTACTTGGCAGACCGCTGGCTGCCATTTTCCCATCAAAGGCGGTCCCGTTGTAGTGTTAATAGGAAAGAGATGACCATGAGCACTGGTGCTAAAGGGCTGAGATAAGCACTCTGGTATGAAGTATTGGCTTTAAGAGCAATGCAGAGGTACAGTGGCTGGATTGGCCACAGGCCGAATCCGGCTGCACCCACACAATCAAATCCATTTCATGCCATAAAGCTCTCAAAGACCAGAACACTGGCGTATCTGATGACCTCTCAAGACAATCTACTCCACAGATAGAGAGCGAGAGAGAACCATATCCATTCCGTTATGACCATTAGAAGTTTCTTAACTCGCACTGGAAAACACCGAAGCCATCTAAGCCAATCTAAACCAGCGAGTATAAAACAATGATCTAATTGAGAACTGACAAGTGATGACAGAACATCTCCTTTTCCAAACATCCAGATGCTTTTAAAGAGCTAGTTTAGACAAAAATGACATTTCTGTCATCATATATTCTGTTTCTATTTTTAAAAGTGTTTCAACTCCATATAATGAAAGTCAATGGGGTCCAAAAAGCATTGGACTGACTTTCACTGGACAAATGAGACATCTGTCAAGATTTATGTTCCATGGAAGAAAGTAAGTCATGGAGCGACATGAGTGTGAGTAAATGCGTGTGAGAGAGAATTTTATTCTTGGCTGAACTGTCCCTTTAAGTGTTCATAACAGTAAGTAATTAAAATCTTAATTCATCACTGCTGCAGACATGCTACACATAAAAATTAGGAACAGTTAATGAGGCATTAAGAGTGTTGCAGTGAGAAAGACACTCTGAAACTCTAGCTTGGGAAGCTACTAGACATTCTTAATTTAATTTAAATACAGCCAAGCTAGCTTTAGAAAAAAAGTGTTTAACTCACTACAAGATAACAAAAAGTAGCTAATTACATTGAAGCTAAGGGGCACTATCTTTGAAATTATATAATTATCAGATTCAAATATAATAAAGGCTGATTTGAATGAATTAGTGTGACAGCATCACATTTAAATAAATAAATACCCTTGTCATGCCAAAACTTTCAGGCTTTTTGGTCTTCACGAAACACAAAAGGACCAATTAACTGGTTGCTTTTTCTATACAATTACAAACAGAAAATTAAGCTTTCAAGCTTGAAATAGACACAAAAGCATGGAAATATCATAAAAATGCAGTTGGAATGTTTACAGATAGCTTTTCAAGTATTTTAGACCTTTTTGATTACTCAAAATCTGAAAGGCTGAGAAAAATGTTAACATAAGCTTAAAAATGAACAATACTAATGCAGCATCTATTAGTTAAAGGTCATTTCAACATTTACTAATTCATTTAGTTAACAAACAGTTGACAACTGTAATTTATTAACTAAGATTAACAAACACTGATAGGTATTGTAAAATTTGCACTCATTGTTAGTTCATGTTTGCTAAAGCATTAACTAATGTTAACAAATGTGGCCCTGGACCACAAAACCAGGCTAATTTTGAGATTTATACATGAATAAATAAGCTCTAAATTTGATGTATGGTTTGTTAGGATAGGACAATATTTGGCTAAGATACAACTCTTTGAAAATCTGGAATCTGAGGTGCACAAAAATCAAAATATTGAGAAAATCGCCTTTAAAGTTGTTTAAATGAAGTTCTTAGCAATGCATATTACTATTGAAAAATGAAGTTTTGATATATTTACTGTAGGAAATTTACTAAATATTTTCATAGAACAATAATCTTTACTTAATATCCTAATCATTTTTGGCATAAAAGAAAAATCAATAATTTTGACTCACACAATGTATTTTTGGCTATTGCTACAAATATACGTGTGCCACTTAAGACTGGTTTTGTGGTCCAGGTCACATATTTGTAGCAATTTTTCATTAGTAATATGCATTGCTAAGCATTTGGACAACTTTAAAGGCGATTTTCTATCAAAATAAATATTTGAATTTTTTGCACCCTCAGATTCCAGATTTTTAAATAGTTGTATCTTGGCCAAATATTGTCCTATTCAGATGTTGTATAAATCTCAATTTCAAAAAATGTACCCTTATGTTTTGTGGTCCAGGGTCACAAATGAGACCTTATTGTAAAGTGTTACAGATTGTTGCTGTTTGAAAGGACATTTATCTTGGAAAATGTCTGTCTTGGGTAAATCTCGTTAAGCCTTTGGCGAAGCATGCATATGATTTCCACAGTCTTGATAAAGCCTGTGTATCCCTACATTGTTGTATTACAGGTTACTGTTACCGCAATTTTCTGGAGGATTTACAGACCTCTCATCCTTTTTAGTTTGACTGAAAGGGCTAAATTTCAAATATGTTTGAAATGCTATTATTTGGTATTCAAAAAAGGCCCTTCTTATGTTCTTTACTTCACCTCTGCCAATCAGACTATTGTTCGGGCTGATCTCATGTCAGCCATTGGCAGCTAACTTGAGGATCAACAGAATTGTCTTTAGAAAGGCTGTGACTGATGTTAAAGGCAGCTGGATCCACTGAGCTGCCTGATCCGGCATTGTGCTTGGGCTGGATCGCTTTATATGTACGGCTCATTCTCAAAACGGCAGTGCAACATTTAAGCTCGCTGGATCCAAACCGAAGCATCTGACATTGAAGGGCGGTGCTTGATTGAGTGGGACTTTTATAGCTTAGCCCAGGGATAACAGCTCTCTCAGTAGCCGTCTGTAGCCTAAAGGACAAAAGAAAATGGCACGGTCGCCATAACACGGTGCAGTTTTTCTCTCTCACGCTCCTTCTCGCTCCCTTCATCGATGACGGGAAGTAGAAGACTTGTTAACCTGTCAGTCGGTAAAGGGCAGAGGCAAGATTATTGTGAACGTCTCTCTGAAACATTCCCCATTTCGGGTGTCTAGCACTAAGCCTAATACTAATCTTTACCCAAAAGTTAAGCTTTAACCTTAGCATGTTGTTCCGTTCAAACAAAACATCGTTAAATGCCACTGTAATTTTAATCAATCTCCAAGCACAGCATGCAGAAGGTTAAAGGGATAGTTCACCCAAAAAATGAAAATTCTGTTATTAATTACTCACCCTGTAAGACCTTCGTTCATCTTCAGAACACATATTAGTATATTTCTGATAAAATGACTGACACAGAAGAGTAGAAATTGTTGTATAAAGTTGTTATTTTTATTTTCTTTGCGCACAAAGAGTATTTTTGTAACTTCATAATATTACGGTTCAACCACTGATGTCACATAAACTGTTTTAACAATGTCTTTACTACCTTTTTGGGCTTTGAATGTGGTAGTTGTGTTGCTGTCTATGCAGGCACAGAAAGCTGTCAGATTTCATCAAAAATGTAGATGAACGAAAGTCTTAAGGGTTTGGAATGACATGAGGGTAAGTAATTAATGACAGAATTTTCATTTTTGGGTGAACTATCCCTTTAACTGCTAGTATTTCAAAAGTTCAAAACTTAAACAACTAATAAAAGCTAAACTGATGGGTTTTCCAACGGCAACAACTGCCTTCAATCTCAATCTGTAAGGAGAGATTGGAAAATCATGCATTCAGCCAAAACTTTGTCATTTCATCCCTTAGGATGACTAGATATTGTAATTCTAATCGATCCCCAAGCAGACTTTGCTTATGTTATGACAAATATCTCCAGGAAAAGTAAATCAAAATGGATTCTATCATGGATAACGCGCAGCAGCCAAAGCGTGTCTGCGCCACAGATGTCTTCTAAACTCAACAAACCAAAAGTTTATTCAACATTTTCTGAAGTTCTTAGGACGATGAGCTCTGAGACATCCGTACAAAGTGATTTGAAAGTCACAGAGTGAGCTCACTCCATCAAAGCATCCAGCTGGGTGTTGAACGAGATCCCAGACTCACTCTGCGCTCACCTGTTTTCGACATTCTAACGATGGTGTGTCATCAGAACTTCTCTCCCACTTTTTCAAATGAATTCGGGAACAGCACGACTGTTATCTCTCATCAATTAAGTTGTTTGGTTGCAGAAAAATGGTGATGATTGCGATTATGAAGTGAGATTACAAACATAAGGAAATATGTTTCATTAAACAGATAATCTTAAACAACAGTTTAGACCGTTCTAGAGTTCAGTGACACACACACACACACACACACACACACACACACACACACACACACACACACACATATATATATATATATATATATATATATATATATATATATATATATACATATATAATATCATACTAAATATATATAAAATATATATAAAATCATACTAAATATTGGTTAGATAGATATGTTTTGATGATGGAATGCTGGTTTTAGCTGGTTTATGCTGGTCCTTTGCTGGTTTATGCTGGACCTTTGCTGGTTTATGCTGGTCCTTAGCTGGTCATGTAGCTGTTCAAGGAACAGAATAAATCGGCAAAGGACCAGCATAAACCAGCAAAGGACCAGCATAAACCAGCTAAGGACCAGCATAAACCAGCAAAGGACCAGCATAAACCAGCAAAGGACCAGCATAAATCAGCTAAGGACAAGCATAAACCAGCTAAGGACCAGCATAAACCAGCAAAGGACCATCATAAACCAGCAAAGGACCAGCATAAACCAGCTAAGGACCAGCATAAATCAGCTAAGGACCAGCATAAACCAGCTAAGGACCAGCATACACCAGCAAAGGACCAGCATAAACCGGCAAAGGACCAGCATAAACCAGCAAAGGACCAGCATAAACCAGCTAAGGACCAGCATAAACCAGCAAAGGACCAGCATAAACCAGCAAAGGACCAGCATAAATCAGCTAAGGACCAGCATAAACCAGCTAAGGACCAGCATAAACCAGCAAAGGACCATCATAAACCAGCAAAGGACCAGCATAAACCAGCTAAGGACCAGCATAAATCAGCTAAGGACCAGCATAAACCAGCTAAGGACCAGCATAAACCAGCAAATGACCAGCATAAACCAGCTAAGGACCAGCATAAACCAGCAAAGGACCAGCATAAACCAGCAAAGGACCAGCATAAACCAGCAAAGGACCAGCATAAACCAGCTAAGGACCAGCATAAACCAGCAAATGACCAGCATAAACCAGCTAAGGACCAGCATAAACCAGCAAATGACCAGCATAAACCAGCAAATGACCAGCATAAACCAGCTAAGGACCAGCATAAACCAGCAAATGACCAGCATAAACCAGCTAAGGACCAGCATAAACCAGCAAAGGACCATCTTAAACCAGCATACCAGCATCAAAACCTACCTAACCAGCCTATGCTGGTTTCTTCAACCATAGATAAATATACGTAGATGCCTCATTAGTGACTGTTTCTATGGGCCGTTATGCGTAAGCCGTCCGCCATTTCGCAGCGGTCAACTTGACGTCATTCTCCCATATATCTATGTAATTCACCATAGTAATCACTGAATATTCGAAATGCCACAGTCCTGCACAGCCTTCCTTTTCCAGCCTGGCCAGCCTGGTCAGGCTGAGAAACGACCAGCTAAAACCAGCTACTTCCAACTTAAACCAGCTAAGACCAGCCACCCAGCCTAGCTGTTTTTACATTTACATTTACATTTACATTTATTCATTTAGCAGACGCTTTTATCCAAAGCGACTTACAATTGGGGAATACAACAAGTGTTTCATCCTAAGGAGGCAGATCGACATAGGAAGTGCTCAAAAATACCATATGTCAGGCGATGTTAGATGAGTACGGGCTAGAAAGGGAAGATCAGGAAAGAGAGGAGAAGAATTTTTTTTTTTTTTTTATTGAGTCAGATAGTGTCGAAAAAGATGGGTTTTCAGCAGTCGCTTGAAGACAGTTATGGAGTCTGCGTTCCGGATGGGGGTGGGAAGATCATTCCACCAGGCAGGGACGTTGAAGGAGAATGTTTTGGAAAGTGATTTCGTGCCTCTCTGTGGTGGTACAATAAGGCGTCTTTCACTAGAGGATCTCAGACTTCTGGAGGGAGTGTAGATGCGTAGTAGTGAATGGAGGTAGGCAGGTGATGAGCCGGTGGCTGTCCTATAGGCCAGCATCAGTGTCTTGAATTTGATGCGAGCCGTAACCGGTAGCCAGTGCAGGGATATGAAGAGAGGTGTGACATGGGCCTTCTTGGGCTCATTGAAGACGAGCCGTACTGCTGCATTCTGAATCATTTGTAGAGGCCTGATTGTACATGCTGGAAGACCAGCTAAAAGAGCATTGCAGTAGTCCAGCCTGGAAATGACCAGGGCCTGTACGAGGAGTTGTGCAGCATGCTCTGTTAGGAAGGGCCTGATCTTTCTGATGTTATGCAATGCAAACCTGCAGGATCGAGCAGTTTTAGCTATGTGGTCTTTAAAAGTCAATTGGTCATCAAAGATTACACCAAGATTTCTGGCTGAAGTCGATTGGGTAATTGTTGATGAACCTAACTGGATGGAGAAGTCATGTTGTAAAGTTGGAGTGGCGGGAAAGACAAGGAGCTCAGTTTTAGCTAGATTGAGCTGAAGATGGTGTTCCTTCATCCATGCAGAGATATCTGCCAGGCAGCCAGAGATCCTTGCAGCTACTGATGGATCATCTGGTTTGAAAGAAAGATAGAGCTGTGTGTCATCAGCATAGCAATGGTAGGAGAAGCCATGTGCCTGTATGATGGGGCCCAGAGATGTGGTATATATGGAGAAGAGGAGGGGTCCAAGAACTGATCCCTGAGGAACCCCAGTGACCAGTTGATGAGTTTTGGAAACCTCCCCTCCCCAGGCCACTCTGAAAGACCTGCCAGAGAGATAGGATTTGAACCAGCGAAGTGAAGTCCCTGTGATGCCCAACGATGAGAGGGTAGACAGGAGGATCTGGTGATTTACCGTGTCAAATGCTGCAGATAGGTCCAGCAAGATGAGTACTGATGATTTGGAATCAGCTTTTGCAATCCGCAGGGCTTCAGTGACAGACAGTAGTGCCGTCTCAGTTGAATGGCCACTCCTGAACCCTGACTGGTTAGCATCCAATAGGTTGTTCTGTGAGAGAAATAAAGATAGCTGGTTGAAAACAGCTCGTTCCAATGTTTTTGCTATGAACGGAAGGAGAGAGACAGGTCTATAGTTGTCTATGAGTGAAGTGTTAAGTGTAGGTTTTTTGAGCAGTGGGGTTACCCGGGCCTGCTTAAATGTAGTGGGGAAAGTGCCTGTGAGAAGAGATGTGTTGATGATGTGTGTGAGCGCTGGTAGGATTCTAGGGGAGATTGCTTGGATAAGGTGTGAGGGGATGGGGTCTAAAGGACATGTCGTCGGATGGCTGGAGAGGAGAAGTTTGGTTACTTCTGCCTCAGAATGGGGATGGAAGGAGAAGAGGGGAGTTTCAGCCGTGGGTGTGGTCAGTTTTAGTTCCTGTATATGTGGAGCTGAGAACATATTACTGATAGATGTAGTTTTGTCTGTAAAAAATGTGGCAAAATCATCAGCTGTTATAGAAGTGGTGGGAGGTGGTGGAGGGGGACAGAGCAGTGAATTAAAAGTTTTGAAAAGGTTGCGTGTGTCCGGAGCATTGTTGATCTTGTTGTGGAAGTATGAAGATTTGGCAGTATGGACTTGGGTAGAGAAAGATGAAAGCAGAGACTGATACATACTCAAGTCAGATGGATCCTTAGATTTGTGCCATTTTCTCTCAGCTGCCCTAAGTTTGGACCGTTTTTTTTTTCAGCAGGGAGAACCATGTTAACAACATGCTAATTATGTTAACATGCTAATAACATGTTAATCATGCTAGCAACATGTTAGCAACATGCTAACAACATGTTAATAATGTTAACAACATACTAATCATGCTAGTAACATGCTAATCATGTTAGCAACATGTTAATCATGCTATAAAAAAGGCTAACAAAACGTAAGCCGTCTGCCATTTCGCAGCGGTCAACTTGACGTCATTCACCCATAGATCTATGTAATTTACCATAGTAATCACTGAATATTTGAAATGCCACAGTCCTGCACAGCCGTTGGTCTGCGAACCTATAGTATGGCGAATGACGTCAAGTGGACCGTTCCAATATGGTGGACGCATCTACGTGCTTGGAGCGGTCCAATGCGGTATCTACGTATATATCTATGTTTTCAACAGGGATACTAAATACAATATTATAGATAGATACAGGGGTTGGACAATGAAACTGAAACACCTGGTTTTAGACCACAGTTAGTATGGTGTTGGGCCTCCTTTTTTTGGCCAATAGAGCATTTCGTCTTTGGAATTGTCATTTACAAGTCCTGCACAGTTGCCAAAGGCATTTTGAGCCATTCTCCTCTTGCAGATCAGGGGTCAGGTCACTGCATGATACTGGTGTAGGAAAATGTTATCTGACTCGCTTCTCCAAAACACCCCAAAGTGGCACAATAATATTCAGATCTGGAGACTATGCAGGCCATGGGAGATGTCCAACTTCACTTTTCTTGTTCATAAGACCACTCTGTGGGGTTGGACAATGAAACTGAAACACTGGCCAATATAATGTTGGAGGTTTCATGGCTATATTTTTGCAGCCTGGTGGCCAATCTTCACTGACTGCACATTCCACCAGTAAGAACAGGTGTGAAGGTTGACTATGTGCACCCAATGGTTCAGACATTGTACTCTGAAGGTGGTACCATGTATCAGGATGATAATGCACCAGTACACACAGCAAGACAGGTGACAGAGTGGTCTGATGAACAAGAAAAGTGAAGTTGGACATCTCCCATGGCATGCATAGTCACCAGATCTGAATATTATTGTGCCACTTTGGGGTGTTTTGGAGGAGCGAGTCAGATAACATTTTCCTACACCAGAATCATATAGTGACCTGACCCCTGATCTGCAAGAGGAGAATGGCTCAGAATGCCTTTGGCAGCTGTGCAGGACTTGTATATGACAATTCCAAAGACGAAATGCTCTATTGGCCAAAAAAAGGAGGCCCAACACCATACTAACTGTGGTCTAAAACCAGGTGTTTCAGTTTCATTGTCCAACCCCTGTACATACATAGTGTATATATAAAAAATTCAATAAGTAATGCATATTTTATTTTGTATACACACACAACACTATAGTTTTAATACTCTTTTAGTTCAGTTTTATACTGAATGTATGCATAGATTGATAGGTAGCATGGTTTAACACATTTCTAACATGATTTAACATGATTATCATATTGCTAGCATGGTTTTAGCATGATTTACATGTTACTAACATGATTAGCATGTTACTAGCATGCAGCTAGCATAATTAGCATGTTGCTAACATGTGTATAACATAATTAACATCATACTAGCATGATTGACATGTATTAGTTTAAGATAGTTTCTAACATGATTAACATGTTGTTAGCATGATTTATTGCATAATTAACATGTTGCTAATATGATAAGCATGCTACTAGCATGTGGTTAGCATGGTTAGCTTGTTGCTAGCATGTTTCTAGCATGATTAACATGTTATTAGCATGTTGCTGTCATTAGTGTGTTGTTAACATGTTAGTATTTTCTAACATGATGCTAGCATGTCTTTAACATTATTATTATTATGTTGCTAACATGGTTAACATGCTGCTAGCAAGATTACGATTTTGTTAACTTGTGTTAGTATTTTGTTAACATTTTTTAGCATGATTAACACGTTGCTAACATGATAAGCATGTTACTAACATGTGGCTTGCAAGGTTAGCATGTTGCTAGCATGTTTCTAGCATGATTAACATGTTATTAGCATGTTGCTGTCATTAGTGTGTTGTTAACATGTTAGCATTTTCTAACATGATGCTAGCATGTCTTTAACATGATTATTATGTTGCTAACATGGTTAACATGTTGCTATCAAGATTACGATTTTGTTAACTTGTGTTAAATTTTGTTAGCATTTTTTATAGCATGATTAACATGTTGCTAACATGATTAGCATGTTACTAGCATGATTAGTATGTTGTTAACATTATTAACATGTTGTTAGCATGTTGCTAACATGTTTCTAACATGATTAATATTTTGCTAGCATGATTAACATGTTACTAGCATGATTAGTATGTTGTTAACATTATTAACATGCTGTTAACATGTTGCTAACATGTTTCTAGCATTATTAATATTTTGCTAGCATCATTAACATGTTATTAGCATGTTAACATGATTAGCATGTTGTTAACATGGTTCTCCCTGCTGAAAAAAAAAACAGCTAGGCTGGGTGTTTAACCTGTTATTAACATGTTATCATGATTAGCACATTGCATGATTTTAACATGTTAACATTTGCTAACATGGGTCTTGCATGATTAGTATGTTGCTGGCATGATTATTTGCTAACAATATTAAGATGTTGCTAACTTGTGTTAGCATTTTGCTAGCATGATACATATGTTTCCTACATGATTAACTTGTTATTAACATGTTGTTAGCATAATTAGCCTGTTATTAGCATGTTGCTAACATGATTAGCATGTTGCTAACATGTTTCTAGTACAATTAACATGTTGCTAGCATTATTAGCATGATTAATATGTTATTAGCATGTTGCTTATGTTTCTAGCATGATTAACATGTTATTAAAGTGTTGTTATCATGATTAGCATGCTGTTTGCATGTTTTTGCATGATTAACATGTTGTTAGAATGTTTCAATGTTTCAATTACAAGGTGACAACATGATTAGCAAGCCCTGGTGAAAAAAACACAGCTAAAACCAGCCTAGGCTGGTTGGCTGGTTTTAGCTAGTCAACCATCCTGGTTTTAGCTGGTCATAGCTGGTCAGCAGGCTGGTTTTAGAGTGGTTTTGGCCACTTTTCCAGCCTGGCCAGGCTGGTCAGTCTGGTCTCAGCTGGTCAGGCTGAGAAACCATCAGCTAAAACCAGCTACTTCCAGCTTAAAGGCTGGTTTTGGCTGTTTGTTTCAGCAGGGAGAACCATGTTAACAAAATGCTGATCATGTTAACATGCTAATAACATGTTAATCATGCTAGCAATATATTAGCAATATAACACGCTAATGACATTGTTATTATAGATGTTGTTACTAGATCTACATCATTCAGTTAGACTGCCAATTCATTAGTCGCTGTAGGGAAATAAGGAGAAGAATGATCAAGTGCAGTAAATGGTAAAACTGTTTGCATTACATTTAAATGTTTTGGTAAGATACACCAATTTGCAATATCATGCAGCAAAACAAGCTGTTCTGTACTAATAAAAATAGCTAGAAGCGAATGACACCGGAAGTCTGACACATAAAATTTACAAATGGCAGCTCTTACGGGAAATATAAGGTGGATAAGGTAATTCAGTATAATATGAGTTTAAAGTAACATATATGAGATTTGGTGTCGACAATGAAGATGTGGGGGTACATAAGGCCGTATAGTGTTAACTTATAGCTGATGTACACACATTCATTCAGGGCTCATCGCACTAAAAGGTAATTTCGAAGCACTCTCTATGCTGTCAATCTAAATTCATAAGAAGTCATACCACCTGCAGCAGCTCCGTACAGAGGCACCTTGCCGCCACAGGCATTAACCAGCTTATATCGCCCGGGGGATGCTGTGACGCCGATAAAAATCGGTTACAGGTTACCAACGACCGGGCCGTGCATCCATCATAAATTTCCTGGGTTTTGTGCGACATTACAGGTGGTGATAAATCATTAAATGTGTTAAATTATTCCCTCATTGCCGGTGTTCTATACTCCCGATATGCTCGGTATTCTATAATGAGGCAAAGGTGGAGCAAAAATGTGAGCAATAGAGCCATTTGACTGAAGGATCTTTCAATGTCTTCTGTTACCAAATGCAGCATTATGGAGC
>NC_133375.1:31824804-31855162 GCF_049309525.1 Garra rufa | reverse complement strand
GATGGTGGCGATGGAGTCATGGATGTCCTAGAATGATGTCAACAGTAGAATTCTCCAGTACCAGAAACTTGATCCATTCTTGATGAAATAATCCAACTTGTAGAGTGATAAATGGTGATGAATACCGAATCCGCCCACGTCCGAGTGGTTTTCCTTGGATGGTCTTGACGGAAAGTTCAGGACTATGGCGGTGACGTTGCAGACGAAGGATGTCTATGCATTCTTGTGAGATGAAGTTGCCAGATGAGCCTGAGTCAAGTAGGGCAGAGACACCGAGATCTTGTTCAGCAGTATGAAGGGTTACAGGTATGAGAGTCAGATGAGCAGTTTCAATGTCAGTTTGAATTGTACTCACCACTGGACGTGGGGGTCTGACGGGACAGGTTCGAAGAAGATGACCAGCATTCCCACAGTATAAGCAGAGTTTGTCCTTGATTCGACGTTGCGTTACGACCATGATAGTCGTGTGGAGTCAATTTGCATTGGTTCTGGTACTGGAGAGCAAGCTGCCACCATAGCGGGCTGAGGAACGGTTTCAGATGGCTGGCAGGCGGCTAGACGCTGGGATACCCGTGTTGCTCGTTGAAGAAAGGTTTCCAACCCGATGTTGTCATCATAGATGGCCATGGCGGCGCGGATATCTGGGTGGAGACCATGACGATAGGCACCCAGCAGCAAGGTTTCATTCCAGCCGCTAGCCGCCGCCAGCGTTCGGAACTGAAGGGTGTATTCATGAATGGATGATGAGCCTTGTCGCAGATGAAACAGTTGATCAGAGACGGTGAGTACATCTGTAGTAGTACTGAAAACCTCAGAGAAATGACATGTAAATTGCTCAAAGGATTGCATAATGGGAGTATCAGCTTTCCATATAAATTTCGCCCATTGCAGGGCTTTTCCGGTAAGTAGAGAAATGAGAAATGCTACCTTTGACTCTTCCGTAGTGAATTGCTGTGGTTGCATCTTGATAAACAATTGGACCTTAAGCAAGGAAACCGCTACACTCAGCCGCTTCTCCAGAAAACGTGTTTGGTAAGGCCATGGGACTTCCTGAGGCAGATGGCGGCGCGGGAGGTGTTGTTAGCGCCGCTTTGAAGGCCTTGATGAATTCGGTGAGTTGATCTGGTGCAGGTGTTTCCTCGTTGTCCATTATGTTGTTGGTCTGATCTTCTGTCACAGAATACAAGGAGGCAGAGACGGAGGTAAGTAATAAATGTAAAAGGTAAGTTTATTGACAGGTTGGTAAGTATATTGAAGCAGGTATAGAGGTGAGTATTCTTATCTGAGAAGTTCCAGAGTTCGTGTAAGTAAATCCAACCGGGTAAACAGGAGAGCATGGAGTCCAAGACAGTCAAAGAGAGAGTGCGATCGCAGGGGTGTGATCCGTAGATCAGACAACGAGGAATGAACCAGTCCGGGGTATATATAGGGGAGAGGTAAGTGGATTCAGGTGTGTAATCAGTAGTCAGGTGACTGTGATCATGTGTGTGTGTCTTCAGTGGGCATGGCTGGTGGATCTGGCTGTGGTAGAACTCTGACAGTGTGTGTGTGTGTGTTTGTGTGTGTGTGTGTGTGTATATATATATATATATATATGTGTGTATACACACACACACACACACAGTATATATATATATATATATATATATATAATATATATATATATATATATATATATATATATATATATATATATATATATATATGTGACCCTGGACCACAAAGTCGCTGGGGTATATTTGTAGCAATAGCCAAAAATACATTGCATGGGTCAAAATTTTTGATTTTTCTTTTATGCCAAAAATCATTAAGAAATTAAGTAAAGTTCATGTTCCATGAAGATTTTTTGTAAAATTCCAACTGTAAACATATCAAAATGTAATTTTTGATTTGTAATATGCATTGTTAAGAACCTAATTTGGACAACCTTAAAGGTGATTTTCTCAGTCTTTTTGATTTTTTTTGCATCCTCAGATTTCTTATTTCAAATAGATGTATCTCAGCCAAATATTGTCCTATCCTAACAAACCATACATCAATAGAAAGCTTATTTATTGAGCTTTCATATGATGTATAAATCTCAGTTTTGTCAAATTTAACCTTATGACTGGTTTTGTGGTCCAGGGTCACATATATATGGTATGTATTTACATACATACACATACAAGCACACACAAAATGATAAAAAATTATTATTATGTTAATTATATTAATAATAACATGATAATATGATTTGATTTTTTTGTTTCTGTCATTTTGAGTATTTGAGTTTTGTCTATATAGTTTTTATCCATTTTATTTCATTTTAAGTTTAGTTTTAATTTTAATAAAAAAAATATTTTCTTTGGCTAAAATAATTAGTTTTAAAAAATATATATTTTACTTATTTTACTTATACTTTTAAATTTTTTGAATGTCTGTTTTATTTAAAGTAATACAAATATATTTTTTCAACCCTGGTGTATGTGTGTGTATATATATATATTGTGTATATATATATATATATATATATATATATAATAAAATATATAATAAAATTAAAATATACTAATAAAATATATAATACATTTAATTTCTTACAGTATAGAAATGTGCTATGTTCCAGTTTTTTTATAGCAACTGGAAAAAACTGTATTTGTTTTGCAATGCTAATATATCTTCTTTTATTTGTATGTATAGCTATACATGTGAAGGCCAAATGTAAGGAAATGCCATTATAAATATAGTGAAAATGTTAAAAACTTAATTGTCAGGACATTTAAAGCACTTCTCACTGTATGAAAGGCTCATAAATGTCTATGTCCCCAAATGCGTACAACATAAACACTGTACAAATGATCTCCCACTAAACCATGCAAACGGGTGTCAGGCTTTACAAAACATCTCCAGCGCTACTTCCGTGGCAGGTCCTCATTGTTACCTCGTGTTTTGCACACCTAATAAATAGCACAACCCACAATCAGCGTTAACCTGTCGCTACTTCACGGCACAGCTGTTTTAAGTGATGGGGAAAAAATGCTGTTTCAAGGAGAGAGGCCTCACAGGTAACTTATGACTCTTTCCAGCAAGCTGTAAATTGCCTTTTTTGTTGTTTCTATCTTTTCTCTGTCACTAAGGGAAAATAATCTGCAGGGCTGTGGAGTAATTCTACATGGATGGGTTTCTTATTACCGCGACTGGAGCGGCTGGGCCTTGGAGATGACAGCCCAGCGAGGCAGCAGGCGAGCGGAGAGAAACAGTGAAAGCGATGAGGCATCAGTCAGCAGCTTTACTGCTCGCTCTGAGATAAACACCCAACAAATAAATAAATTAATGCAAGAGAGGCCTGTAAATATGAGCGTCTAGCAGCTGGGTGCATGACAGAGCGATACAGGGGTGAAACGCTCACATGTGTGCGCGCACACACACATAGCAAAGTTCAACCAACCCTTTTCCGATCACTAGAGGGCACTTAAGCTACACACATCTCGAGTTTGCACAAAGACACCTTTTAGCCGTGGAATTCACTCCTTTATATAAAGCTGCTTTCAACCTCAGATTCAGATATGAATCTGCACAGAGCACCAAAAAAATAAAAAACAATAAATAATCCACAGTTTCCCAAAGGTTCTCTGGTTGTCTATTGATTACAAAAAGGTGTTGATTTAGGGTCTTTCATCTCAGCCCTCTAAAAATCAGTGATTATTTGAGTCATTGAAAGTACTTATAAAATATTATTTATCCATCTAGTCAGTGCATAAACCGGTCAGAGCCAACACTGTTTGTGCTCCAGGTGGTTGTTTTAAATATTAGGTATTTTAAGTCAGCCGAACAAGATTCAAACTCACGTCCTCCTTCAAATGAAGCAATAAATATTCGCTAAATTAGTCCACCAGGGACTAAAATCCTAGAACTGCCCCTAATCTTACTAATAGATTTTACACCTGTTGGTGTTTGCAAAGAAGTGGATAACGACAAGAGCGTTTCGCCAAACCTTTGTTAGCTGGCCAACATCTCTCGCGTGTCTAACAGCCAAGTGGGTCAACAAAGCCTCGCTCTCTGATAATGATTCCTAGAATAATTAAGAGATCAATGAGTGAGCATTGCTCGCGGTAAATAAGAAGATGCAGTTGTATGACCAGCATGCAGCTTAAACGCATGCAGGGAAGAGAGCCGAGCTTCAATAGAGTGACATTATCACCCCAGCCTTCATTATCGAACCGTGACGCCACCCCAGTATGTCGCTCGCTGCACCTACATTGGAGAGATAATTTCAGAAAGTGAGACAGCAGCACAAGTCATTGGCTTTTGTCTACCGAGCTGCAGCATTGATTCGAGAAAATCGGGTCTTTACAGCAGCCATATGTTCCTCATGAGGGGGGAAAATTCAATGAGAGTGGAGTTCTCGATTGTTCTAGTTGAAGCAAGAGTCTTTGGGGAAGATACATAGTGACCAGGCTGTTTGCTTGTCACTGAACAAACCAACTCACAAACAACCTATAACCAACAGAATCCAACTCTACTAACCCTGTGTATGCCTATCTTAAATTACCATGTAAAACTCAAACTGCTTCTGTGTGTTACAAATTTATGCTTAATGTAACTGCAGATACTTGTAATAACCTGAAAACAATATGACAGAAGGATTTGGGGATTAATATTCATGATAATGACTGGCTGGATATTCTATCTAATGTGGGTAAGAACATAAGGGAAGCTAGGGGGAAATTCATTCATTACAAAATAGTACATAGATATTATTATACACCATCTATACTTTACAGGATGGGGATAGCTGGAAATAGTCTATGCTGGAAATGTAAGGAAGAAGAGGGCACTTATTTACACCTATGATTTGGGAATGCTCTTTAGTTCAGCCATTCTGGCATAAAACTCTGAGAATACTTGAAGAATGGTTGGGCTTTAACTTACCGGTAGAACCACAATTATGCCTTCTTGGAGATAAATCAGTTGTACCTAATATAGCAAAAAATGCATTTACCCTTATTAAGATTGGGTGTATCACAGCTGCCAGGATGATTTTACGCAATTGGAAATGCCCCAGAACCCCGGATTTGAAAGAGTGGATCGATGGGATGATTGAAATTGCATCATATGAGTGCATGTTGGGAAGATTGCAGGGTGAGAAAGAAACAAGAAAAACATGGGATCATTTTTGGCAGCATATAAAAATGGTGTGAAGAGCGGAACTCCGTAACAACTGTTTTCCATGTGCTTTTTCTTTTGTTTTGTTATGTTGATTGTGACTAGTGGCTGAAAATGTGACTGATTGGAAAGGAGAATATTGAATACTGTGATGTACGAAGTTTTGACTGTTGAACAATAAAAAAGTTGAATTACAAAAAAAAAAAAGAATCCAGCTCTACTTCAAAGCCTCTCTTGTCAATAAAACAACCTGTGGTTTCTGTATCTAAACACCCAGAACTTAATCAGTTCACTATGAGACTGGTAGAGGCGAAACAAAATGCAAAGTTCGTCCTTCATCTGATCATTTTATCTTCCCTTCCTCCTTCACACAGCAGGAGGCTTCAGGGTCAGAGACACCCGAGGAGAAACAGAGAGAAATAGAAGTGTACAAGGTAGTCTTTAAAAACTAAATAATGCTATCTGTTAGCATTCCCATTAACCCCGAAACCTTCATAGTAAGCTTGTAAAATATTATTACAATTTTAAATAATTGTGTGTGTATATATATATATATATATGACCCTGGACCACAAAACCAGTCATAAGGTTAAATTTGACAAAACTGAGATTTATACATATGAAAGCTCAATAATTAAGCTTTCTATTGATGTATGGTTTGTTAGGATAGGACAATATTTGGCCGAGATACATCTATTTGAAATCAGAAATCTGAGGATGCAAAAAAATCTAAAAGACTGAGAAAATCACCTTTAAAGTTGTCCAAATTAGGTTCTTAACAATGCATATTACAAATCAAAAATTACATTTTGATATGTTTATAGTAGGAATTTTACAAAAAATCTTCATGGAACATGAACTTTACTTAATTTCTCAATGATTTTTGGCATAAAAGAAAAATCTAAAATTTTGACCCATGCAATGTATTTTTGGCTATTGCTACAAATATACCCCAGCGACTTAAGACTGGTTTTGTGGTCCAGGGTCACATATATATATATATACAAACTGTATATACACAACAGTTCTTTCTGGTCCTCGAATCTGATTGGCTGATAGGAGTGTGATATTAGAGAAATATAACTCCAACAGCTGCTTCACAGATTGTAATCATATCACCCCGTTTGCGGTACTTCTTACAGTGAGTGTCATGGCAGACACCCAAATCCAGTATAATTTTATAAATACTACTGTCTTTGTGTCACGGAAAGTAGTTTTAAGATTTTCAGGCAAGTGGTGGTGGTGGTGGTGGTGGGGGGTGACAAGAGACTGAAACTGGTTTGTAAACAAGGAGGTTACAAAACTTTCAACTACATCTTGTAAGACGCAGCCAACAAATGCACTGAGCAGCACTGTTATTGGAAATCACCCACAACAGATAAAAGCATAGTACAACAAAGATATCGCTTTCCTCAGCGGACATTCAAACTAATGTTTCATTGCAAATATGAGATTGAGCTGAAAAATGAAGGTGCAGGTAATCACCATCTCTCTCTCATAATACTCTACATAATGCAGTGAGCTTTTAATACAATTATACAACAAGCTTTTATAGAAACAACTCAAGTCTTCTTAAACAGTCAACTTAAAATTTGAATCTGTGAATCCAGAAGGAAGTATTTTGCACAAAAGAGGGTTTTTAAGACACCTTTGTTGTTGTTTCTTATGTATTTACACTCTCAGGCCACTGTACTGTTGTATAACCGCTATATCACACTCGTAGCTGTGCGATATGGCTGTAAATAAGCACACTGTGATTACCTATGGCATTGTGTCTACATCCAAATCACAGGATTCTCAAAAGAACAGAATATTGAAATGCATCAACTACCCAAACTTTGGAATGGTATGATAAAAATAGTGTAGGATTTACTTTTAGTGTAGTGCTATATTATCAGCTGAAGGAGGAATGAAAGGATACAGCCATCCTCAGTGTATGGCACAGGTGACGTGCTTCCTGCTGTCAGGTAGCTGTAGAAGGAGACCTCCAGCGTGTAACAGTATGATGTGTCATCCAACAGACCACCCAGGAACCGTCGGCCGGTACCAGCCTTGACCAGATCACGATTAAAAGTTGTACTGGACTGGAGAGGACGCACAAAGACATAACACAACTGAATGATCACAGTAAAACCGAGAATAGAGACAAACAAAAAGACATACATGGGAGCAAGAATGTTGATTGTGTGTTTTTTGAGTAGGTAAACCATAAAAAACATTGGTGTGGTTGCATGAATGGGTCAACCTAGTGAAAATGGATGGTGTAAACAACTCACCTACTCAGAAATCACTATGTTAGAATTTGTCTGAATATAAATGAACTTGAAATTGCTTGGTAAAAAAAAGATCTGTGAATGAGCGTTTTTTAGAGTGAGCACTCTAAATTAAAAGGGCATCACTTTCATACCTCAAATGATTATGACACCTGCGGTGTTTTGCTGAGGATTTGTTGACTAATGGTCTGAAAAGACAGTGACTATAAATAATAGATGAACAGTCAAAAGCAAAAATATGCTTGTTACTCTATTTTTTGCATATAGTTATTATGTTTGAAGCGATGTATAAACTGATACATAATGTTATTTCAGTATCAAAGGCTTATGTTCATAGCAAGAACACAGGGAAATAAATCAATAAACCAAACATTACAATTAAATTAAACTTCAGTACACAAAGTACAGTACATATAGATACACAGAATCTACAAGAGAAAATAATAGTTGAATTTATAAAAATGACCCAGTTTACATACACTTGATTCTGTTTTTTTTTTGTTTGTTTAGTGATAGTTGTTCATAAGTCCTTGTTTGTCCTGAACAGTTATGCCCACTGTTCTTTAGAAAAATCCTTCATGTCCCACAAATTCTTTGGTTTTTCAGCATTTTTCTGTATTTGAACCCTTTCGAACACTGACTGTATGATTTTGAGGTACATCTTTTTACATTGAGGACAACTGAGGGTCTCATATGCAACTATTACAGAAGGTTCAAATATTTACTGATGCTTTAGAAAGAAACATGATGCATTAAAAAACAAGGTGTGTAAACTTTTGAACAGAATGAAGATGTGTACATTTTTCTTATTTTGCCTATACACACACACAAATAGAAATTAAATTAATAAATAAAAGTAAAAAATAGTGGTGATAGTCTCATTTGTTGCAGAAGGGACTTTTTTTTCCTCATTTCGTAAGACCACCACAAACATATGCTCAGAAGACATCAGCAGTTTTTGTGACTGCAACAAAAAAAATAAAAATAGCACAATTATCAGCCTGAAAAGATTTCCCCACAAACCATTTTATCATGCACTAGGCTCAGAGCTGCCAAAAGAAAGAAGCTATTGATTGGATTTAGGAAACTATTTATGGATCGCATTGGATTGGCCTGATAATTTATGCCACTTTGTCCGTTACAGAAGTACTTAAGTATGCTGGCAACTTTTCCCTGCTCTCCACTTTTCCTGCAGTCGTGTGCTTGCTTACACTGCACTCTCTGCGCCTTTCCATGGCTCAGCTATAATGGTTGGTAAATGTTTGCTTTTGCCCAAGAAAGGTGACTGATCTAGTGTCAGTGTGACGTGTAGCTGGTGGCTAAGCGCAGTTGAGACATGACTCTCTCCAGAGGCAGCTCTCCCTCAATATGCCGGATGAACTTTGGAATGGTTGTGTGCTGAATAGGCAGAGAGAGGGGGCAACGTGCCAGCTGGAGACCTGCCCTCTATGCCCTCTTGTCACCACACACACACAAAACAAATGCGTAACACTGCTTCAGAGAGCTTAGATTCAAAACACACACGATGCATTAGATCCACAAAGACAGAGCTTACCCTTAAATTGTGCAGGCACACAAACACACACAAAACACAAACAGCATTTATAGAGGACCATAAATAATGTGCTGACATTTTTTTCGGCGAGGCAGAGAATAGTCATAGGCTGTGAAAAGCGGCTCTTTGTGTAAGAATGAGAGAAGAGAGTTCTAGATGGGTGACTGGGCAGTAAAGGTTAGTCCTCTGCCCGTATTCTGCTGGCTGAGCTACTGAAATGTCACACTTCCTGCATGCTGAAGGTCACTGTTGCAGGCTGGAGGAACTGCATGCTGACAAAGAGAGCGACACAGAGCATTAGGGGCCGCAGGGAGGGGAGAGAGGGACCTCCACAATGGGACCATCACTGGAGTAAAACTGTAGGTAAGCAAAATACAGTGCGGTGTTGAGTTCACACACACGCACGCACGCACGCACACACACACACACACACACACACACACACACACACACACACACACACACACACACACACACACACACACACAGTCGACCCTCCAGGAAACTAGAACATCCATCTGTCCATCCATCCATTCTATTAATCAATTTAGCAATTTTCCATCTATCCATCTACACATATTTCTATCCATCCACCATCCATTCACTAAACCATCTGTTTGTCTGTCTATTTGTCTACACACATCTCTATCCATCTCATCTACCCATATGTCATTCATCCTTCTAATTTCCTACCCATCTGTCTATGTACCTGTATTCCAATTTTTTTTACCTATCAACCATCTATCCATCCATCCATCCATCCATCCATCCATCCATCCATCCATCCATCCATCCATCCACCTATTTATCATTTTACCTGTGTATCTATCTACACATCTATCCACTTACCTATCATATTTCTATCTATCTACCCACCCCATCTTCCTATCTACCCATATTTCCATCCATCTTCTTACCTGTCGATCTACCTGTTTGCCTATCTACCCATCTTCCTAACTCTGCCTTCCATTCATCCAGCCATCCACCCACCCACTCACCTGTCTATCTACCCACCCATATCTGCCTAATATACATCTATTCATTACCTATTATCTAAAAATGTATTGATCAATCTATAATCAATCCCTTCTTTTTACATCCATCCATCCATTCATCTCTCCACAATTAATCTTTGCTTTTTTCATCCATCTGTCCATCCATCCATCGACAATCACTTTGCTTTTTCCATCCATCCATCCATCCATCCATCCATCCATCTTTCTATCATCTACCCATCTATCTATTCCACATCTATTCAGTACCTCTTATTAAAAAATGTATCTATTAATCTACAATCAATCTTTTCTTTTTCCATCCATCCATTTATCAAAAATCATCCTTTGCCTTTTCTATCCATCTGTCTGTCCATCCATCTATCTATTCATCTACCCATCTATCCTATTATCCGAAAATGTATCTATCAAACTATAATCAATATTTTCTTTTTCCATCCACCCATTCATCCATCTATCCACAACTAATCGTCGCTTTTTCCATCCATCCATCTTTCTATCCATCAATACATCTATCTATTCTACATCTATTCAGTATTTATTATCCAAAAATGTATTTCTTAATCTACAATCAACCTTTACTTTTTCCATCCATCCATCCATCGATTCTACATCTATGCAAAAATGTATCTATCAATCTACAACCTTTGCTTTTTCCATCCATCCATCCATTTATCGACAATTACCCTTTGCTTTTTCTATCCGTCCGTCCGTCCTTCCTTCCTTCCTTCTTTCCTTCCTTCTTCCATCCATCCATCCATCCATCCATCCATCCATCCATCCATCCATTGATTCTACATCTATTCAGTACCTATTATCCAAAAATGTATCTATCAATCTACAACCTTTGCTTTTTCCATCCATCTTTCTATCCATCTTCCATCTATCTATTCAGTACCTATTATCCAAAAATGTATCTATAAATCTACAATCAATCCTTTCAGGTTCCATCCATCCATCCATCTATCCACAATCAATCCAATATTTTCTTTTTCCATATATCCTTCCTATCTATGAATCCATTCAAACACATAACATCAATATATGTATCAATCAATTTATTATTCAGTCTGTTCATTCTTTTATATATTATCTACCCATTTATATTAATGTATACATTTTGTATCAATCCATTTATTCAACTGTCCATACTGCATTTCCTTGGATACACTCTGCTCAATGACAATAAAATTAAATCTAATCTAATCGAAATACATTTTTTATTCTTACATCTACTCATTACATATCATCCAAAGGTTTATCTATTAATCTACTATCAATCTTTGCTTTTTCCATTCATCTATTTGCTTTTAATCACAACACCATGATCATAATGATAAGACCAAAGATAGAAACAGCCTCTGTAAACTATAATGGAGCCCAGATGAATAGAAGAACAAGAAAGAAGAATGTGGAAAGACTGGATGGGGTGCAATGAGCTGGAAGACACATCCATCCCAACAATCCTTCTGAATGCAGACGACAAATAAACCAGAAGTAAATTTGTAAGCAAACAAAGCAAATAAAGACCAACCAATCTTTTTGATTCATGTTATCCCATTTTGACACTGAAAACCGTGTGGAAATTACCAATTAATATAGCTGTCAAGTGAAAAAATGAGAAGAGGCCTGAGATATAGAGGATTCGGTCTGTGCCGATGAGCAGACGCAATAATGTCTCTCCGGCTCTGTGTTATGAAGGCACCGGGTGCACGGATGGTTCATGTATCTTCTCAGACGTATATAAGCGTGTCCTCATCAGCATTCGGTTCCCGACTCATCCAAAAGAGCTTCACCGTGGCAAATGGTTAAAGTGTCTCTGCTCCTCTCATATAGACACCTCATCAGCAATATTGAGTCTGGTTATTGTCTTGCTCTGCAGAATTGAAAAGGTTACTTGCCGTCCCCTGGAAAAATAGCTTGTGTTGATGCGCTTCGTCTTGGAAACGAAAAATTTGCTAATTTATGGGGCGTATTGAATTTTTGGAGAAAATACCAATAACGCTTTTCCATGCGCCGTTTACTAATGAGTATAGAGCTGAGAGGGAAAAGGCTGACGGAGATGAAATTCAGCCAATGATTTTCTTTTGCTGAAGAAAAGAAGGAACCTATCAGCGTAACTACAGAGTGGAACTTTAATGTTGTCTGGAAACGTCACGCGCTACATTTGTGCTGCCATTCTCAATTTTCATCTACATGCAGTTACGAATAATGTAATAGTAACATATGAACAATTTATGAGATATTCCACACTGTATTTTTCAGAAATTGCCTAGTAGTTAGTGCATATGCTCCAACACAATAATGAGATGGTTCAACCAAAAATAAAAAATGTCAACACAAAATATTTTAAAGAATGTTGGGGTTCAAAACAACATTTTGCAAAATGAAAGAAAGTCATATAGGTTTGAAACAAACTAAAGGTGAGTAAATTATGACATAATTTATCATATGACATTTTTGAGTAACCTATTCCTTTAAGCCAAGGTGTTTATGCAGGGAACATACAGTCAAGCCTGAAATTAATCATACCCCTGGCAAATTCTGATATAAAGTTACTTTTATTCAACCAGCAAAAGGTTTTTGTTTTTATAAAAATGACACAGACATCTCCCAGAAGGTAATAAGACAATGTACAGGAGGCATCATTGTGGAAAAAATATTACTCATCTTTTATTTACATTTGAACAAAAAGTGGCATTGCCAAAATTATTCATACCCTTCTCAATAATTAATAGAAAAGCCTTTATTGGCTATTACAGCAATCAAATGCTTCATATAATTGCTGACCAGCTTTTTGCATGTCTCCCCTGGTATTTTTGCCCATTCATCTTTAGCGATGAACTCCAGCTGGCCAAACAATTCAATTTTTGTTTCATCTGACCATAAAGCAGAATAGACCAGAAGTCTTCTTCTTTGTCCAGATGAACATTTGCAAAGGCCAAGCAGGCTTTTGTGTGCCTTATCTGGAGAAGTGGTGTTCTCCTTGGTCTGCGTCCATGGAACCCAACAGTGTGCAGTGTCCGTTGGACTGTCTGGCTTGAGATGTTGCCACCAGCAGAGCCCAGATTCATCAGGATGGCCTTGGTGGTGATCCTTGGATTCTTTTTTACCTCTCTCACTATCCTCCTGGCCAGCACAGGTGTCACTTTTGGCTTCCAATCAGGTCCTCTGAGATTTTTCACAGTGCGGAACGTCTTGTATTTTTTAATAATACTTTGCACTGTAGCCACTGGAACTTCAAAACATTTAGATACGGACTTATAGCCCTTTCCTGACTTGTGAGCAGCCACAATGCGCAGCCGCAGGTCCTCAGTGAGCTCCTTTGTCTTAGCCATGACTGTCCACAAACCAACAGCAGAGAGCTTCTGTTTTTCACCTGTTGAGTTGATTAAAACAGCTGTTCGCAATGAATCAGGGTAATTAGGATGCTTTAGAACAGCTTGGATTATTTAGAATGGTATAGAACTTTGGATTTTTCCATAGACTGTGACAGTTTGCAAAGGGTATGAATAATTTTGGACATGCCACTTTTTGTTTAAATGTAAATAAAAGCTGAGAAATATATTTTTCCACAATGATTCCTCTCATACATCGTCGTATTATCTTTTAGGAGAAGCCTGTGTCATTTCCAGTCCAAAAAACAAAAAACTTGCTGGTTGAAAAAAGTAACTTTAAGTCAGAATTTGCCAGGAGTATGAATAATTTCGGGCTTGACTGTATATATAAAAAGTCAAAAAAATTTAATAGAAGTAAATATAACTAAAATAGACCAACAAATAAGCAACCTTACATCATTTTGAGGGTCTTTTTTGTGTTTTGTGTCAAACTAAAGAGCACTGAAAGGTACCATAGTAATACCCATGAGACTTACGAGAGAGAAGTCAGGTGCATTTTGGCACAGGAGTCGAGGAAAGACGGCCTGTCTCTGCCCTCTTTCTTCTTCCTCAAAGACGTTACCATACATGAAGCCATTCATCATGGTGGAGTGGGCGTGCACGTCAATGTAGAACTCCAAACTCACTTTCTGTAAATCAGATGAAGAGACAATGATTGAGAGAGATCAGACAGACAAGTGGAAAGATGAACAGGCAGAGCACATAGTGTGAACAATATTTGAAATAAATCACCACATTATCAAAAAAAGGGAAACAATCTATAAAAAAGATGGCAAATTAATCTTTTAAGGATTGTTCAAATGTACATTCATAATATTCATATGCATAATATATATATAATAGCTCAAATGTTTGGAGAGAAAAAGGTTTTTCTAAGAAATTAGCATTTTTACAGAGCAGGTCATATGGGTTTTTTGAAAAAAAAAAAGAAAAAAAAAAAAACAGGCAAGTTGTTAAACAAAGAAGTGCATGATAAAAAAAGATATTGTCTCTCAAAGGAAAGAGGTGACTCTGAACTGCCTTAGCGAGTAATCATATTTTCGAATCTTCTTTCTGTTACTAATATACTTCATTAGATAACACATTAGCACAATCCCTGCCTGCCCGTGAAATATGAACACTCTGACCTGCCCATAAACACTTCCGCTAGTTAGTGTATTTACATCATGTCGAGAAGACGCTGCTCTGCACTGTGAAAGCAAGTTTGTTTTGTTTGTCATTGGCGAAGATGATGAGGTGAACAATAAGTGGTTAAAATTATTTTAATGTACAATGTACAGTGGGAAAAATAATTATTTTATATCCTGCTGATTTTGTACATTTTCCCACTAACAAAGAAATGATCAGTCTATAAGTTTAATGGTAGGTTTGTTTTAACAGTGAGAGAAAGAATAATAAAAAAAAAATCCATAAAAACGCATTCTTAAAAAAGTTATAAATTGATTTGCATTTTAATTAGTGAAATAAGTATTTGATCACCTATCAATCAGCAAGATTTCTGGCTCCCAGGTGTCTTTTATACAGGTATCAAGCTGAGATTAGGAACACTCTCTTAAAGGGAGTGCTCCTAATCTCAGCTTGTTACCTGTATAAAAGACACCTATTCACAGAAGCAATCAATCAATCAATCAGATTCCAAACTCTCCACCATGGCCAAGACCAAAGAGCTGTCCAAGGATGTCAGGGACAAGATTATAGACCTACACAAGGCTGGAATGGGCTACAAGCCCATCGGCAAGCAGCGTGGTGAGAAGTTGACAACAGTTGGTGCGGTTATTCGCAAAAGGAAGAAACACAGAATAACTGTCAGTCTTCCTTGGTCTGGGGCTCCATGCAAGACCTCACCTCATAGAGTTTTAATGATCATGAGAACAATGAGGAATCAGCCCAGAACTACACAGGAGGATCTTGTCAATGATCTTAAAGCAGCTGGGACCATAGTCACCAAGAAAACAACTGGTAACACACTACGCCATGAAGGACTGAAATCCTACATCTGAATGATTCAGAGGAGAACTGGGTGAAAGTTTTGTGGTCAGATGAGACCAAAATCGAGTTATTTGGCATCAACTCAACTTGCCTCGTTTGGAAGAGGAATGCTGCCTATGACCCCAAGAACACCATCCCCACCGTCAAACATGGAGGTGGAAACATGCTTTGGGGTGTTTTTCTGCTAAGGGGACAGGACAACTGCATCAAAGGGATGATGGACGGGGCCATGTCGTCAAAGCTTAGGTGAGAACCATTGAAAATGGGTCGTGGATGGGTATTCCAACATGACAATGACCCAAAACACACAGCCAAGGCAACAAAGGAGTGGCTCAAGAAGAAGCACATTTGAGTCCTGGAGTGGTCTAGCCAGTCTCCAGACCTCAACCCCATAGAAAATCGTTGGAGGGAGCTGAAGGTTTGAGTTGCCAAACATCAGCCTCGAATCCGTAATGACTTGGAGAGGATCTGCACAGAGGAGTGGGACAAAATCCCTCCTGAGATGTGTGCAAACCTGGTGGCCAACTACAAGAAACTTCTGACCTCTGTGATTGCCAACAAGGGTTTTGCCACCAAGTACTAAGTCATGTTTTGTTATGCAAATGCAAAAATCAATTAATAACTTCTTTTGGAAAGTGTTTTTTCTTGATTTTTTGTTGTTATTCTGTCTCTCACTGTTCAAATAAACCTACCATAAAAATTATAGACTGACCATTTCTTTGTCAGTGAGTAAACGTACAAAATCAAGGATCAATTTAAAGGGGCACTTTAAATTGTACTACACTTTAATTTTTTTTTTTTTTTTACAAAATTATTACTTTTACTGTATTTTTGCTCAAATAAATTCAGACATGCTAAGCATAAGACACTTTTTTCAAAAACGTTAAATTATATAACCGTAATATAATTTCATAATTGGATACAAGAATATTCTTCAAAACAAATCCATTTTGTGCTCCATGAAAGGAAGAAAGTCATACAAGTTTGGAATGACATGAGGGTGAGCAAATGATGACAAAATGTTCATTTAAGCGGTTAACACAGACAGCAAGAGATTGACTGTCCGCAGAAAAACAGAGCAAGCAAACATCTTAAATATTAAACTATCAAACTATGCTGTGGTTTCACATCACCACTGCTCAGAGTGCAAAAATAAGCGCAGCATTATTCATCACATTCCTGTGAAAGAGCAACAACACTCCTGGGTGTTTTATAGAACAGCTGTCACAACTGCCATAGTTTAGAGGGATTAATTCATGTTCCTGAGTCAGCAAGCGAAGCAGGCACGCCTCACTACCTCAACCGCAGGCCTGGATTTCAGGCATTTAATGCAGAATAAATGATTAATATGGACCGGGAAGCACATACAATAATATTTGTCAGCAAAAAAACCTACCGAGCAGAAATTCAATTCAGAAACAAATGGCAAAGTGTCACCATAAAGAAACATCTTAACAAACAAGAGCGAAAACGTCTATAAACTATGCGAAAACAGACAATATGTGAAAAGTGTTTACTTCCTCAAAAAAGCTTTTAGAGTGCTCAAACAGTGGACAATCCTTCAGATTCGCCCCCTCTCAAGCCTCCCACACGCCATTTTGGCTCTGTGTTGTCTCAGTTACAGTCTAACAGCACTGCAGTGCAGGAAACCGCTGCTCCATCATGGCTGCCACATCATTAAGCTTGTGCTTGGCAAGATGATGAGAGAGACACTTGTGTGTGGTTTTGTGTCGAGAGAGGATCACGCTGTCGAGCAGAACGAGGTGTCGCCACGCGGAGGGCTGCCGTTTGATGCCTCGTCTCCGTGAGTGTGTGTGTTATTGTGTGTGGGTGAGAGAGAAAGAGTGAGTCACAGCGCTTCGGTGACAAGGCATCAAAAGGAGCATCCTGCTACGCGTATCTATATGGCAACAAAGTAATGGCCATTTTGTTTGAGGCTGCCTATCTGTCTCGATCCGTTGTGTACATTGTAAGCATCTGATGCAGGCATAATAGGGCCCACTCCTCTACCCTTTGACCCCCTCCTGCGCTCTCTCCATCTACGCCGAACCTTTTCTTTCTTCATTACGCATTCCGAAGCGCACCTTGAATCCCGCGGGTCGTCGGGAGAGGGAGGTAAAGCAGAAGTAAGAAAGAGAGAGCGAGAGAGAAAGAGAAACATCAGGAGTCAAAGACCTAGAGTGAAGGAGAGAGAGAGAGAGAGAGAGAGAGAGGGGGGAGAAATCGGGCAGCACCCGGTGCTTGAAATTCCGCTCACAGCCAAAGCAATTTCCTAGTGAGCGCAGGGCTGTCAGGCCTCTGATGGCAGGCGGTGAAATATGGTGGCTGAGAGTGGGGCGGCTGCACGCATGCCAGTCTGATGGATGGAGCCCGCAAGGAAGAGGGAGAAACAACACACAGACAAAAAAAAAAGAGAGGGGGAGGAGAGAAAACGAGAGAGAGAGAGGCACTGGTCACTGTTAAGGTAGCTCCATCAGCTCCTTCAAGGGGTTCCCATTGTGCAACAGAGGCGGGTAACTGTCTAATCGCCCACATACTCGGCGTGCATTACAAAGTCGGGGTGGGGCCGCTGACTTTGCTCACATATATGCACGTTCACACACGTTTATGACCTTTTCTCTTGCTCAAAGAGATGCTTAAGATCACACGCTGTGTAATGGCACTGTATGCATGAAGCGTTGTGTTCCTGCAGTAAGGTCCTTTGGCTCATTTTGCACCGTTAACAACATAATTAAGAGTGGAAATGAAATGGCCGCTGCTCCACTGTGCAAGAGCTGTTCTCTACCTTCGGGTTAGAAGTAACCTTTCAACACTGATCTGGGACCAGGTGCCTTCTGTCATGGTGCTGAGCTCGTGAAAGACAAAGAAATGAAAAGTGAAATGAAAAAAGGAGGACTTTAATACCTGGGCCATTCCTCGGATAAAGTACTTTTATAAAAAAAAAATATATATATATATATATATATATATATATATATTATAATATATAAATTATATATTATATAATATATATTAATATATAAATGACATACAGTTATATATATATATATATATATTTTTTTTTTTTTTTTGTCAAAAAAGAGTCAAAAATTGTAAAATGTAAAAATAAAATGTTTTTTATGTTATCATGTTTTTATTGTTTTATTGTGTCACATTAGCTGTATTGTTTTAGTTATTAGTTATTATTTACTTAATCAAAATAATACCACTGCAGTTTGATTGAGATTTGATTTTTGAAAATTGTTAAATCTGTTTTTGCAAGCTAACTTTTCATATATACATACATACATTTCTATATAGATATAATTTTTAATCTAATGTTTACATATATATATATTTTAATTATCAAAGTAATTTTAAACTATTTCATTTCATTTTCAATAACAATATTAGAATTACGGTCAAGGTGAATTATACAATGATTTTATTTATTTATTTATTTAGATGTACAAAATATAGAAGTGTATAATATTAGATGTATATAATATTTAGTTTTTGAAAATTGTTAAATCTGTTTTTGCAAATTAACTCTTCATATATATATTTCAGAACTTATAGATATGACAAAATAGATAAATACTTTATATTTAAATATTATATATTTACATACATCTAAATAAATAAATAAATAATAAAATAAAATCATTGTATAATTCACCTGATGATCACGCAATTCTAATATTGTTATTAAAACAAAATGAACTAGTTTAAAATTATTTTGGTAATTGAAATAAAATATAAATATTAAATGAAAAAATTAAAGCTATATAGAGGTATATAAATACATATTTATATATCTCTATATAGCTTTAATTTTGAAAAAAAAAATGAAAATGAATTAAAAATGAATGAAAACTTAAAAGCTATATAGAGATATATAAATATGTATAAATATAAATATGTATAAATATTTATACAAGTTGCTATATATATATATATATATATATATATTTAGAAGTGAAAAGAACTTAGGGATATGCAACTTGTATTTAAATAATTAAATACTTTATATTTAAATATTATTATGAAATATACACATTAAATATTATATACATCTAATATTACATACTTTTATATTATAAACATCTAAATAAATATATAAATAAATATAATCATTGTAAAATTGATCTTGCTAATTACATAATTCTGATATTGTTATTAAAATTAAATGTTAAAAGTTTAAAATTATTTTGGTAACTGAAATAAAATATAAATATTAGATGAAAAGTAAATATATAATAAAATAAATATAGAAAAAGGGAAAAAACATAAACAAATCACCAAAACTTATAATATTATTATGAAATTATATATATATATATATATATATATATATATATATATATATATATATATATATATATATATATATATATAATTCACCTTTATGATCACGTAAGTCTAATATTGTTATTAAAAATAAAATGAACTAGTTTAAAATTACTTTGGTAATTTACAAAAATATTATAAATATTAGATAAAAAATTTAAAGCTATATAGAAAATATATATAAAAAAGGCAAAAACAACAAAAATCACAAAAACTTCAACAGATTTTAAATGTAAAAAACTGAAATTTCATGCAAATTACTATTATATACTTTTGATATATTAAATACACATCTAAATAAATATATAAATAAACATAATCATTGTAAAATTCACTTTGATGATTATGTAATTTTAATATTGTTATTAAAAATAAAATTAACAAGTTTAAAATTATTTTGGTAATTGAAATAAAATATAAATATTAGATAAAAAGAAAATACAGAAATATAATAAAAAGGCAAAAACATAACAAAATCCCCAAAACTTATAATGTTATTATGAAATTATATACACTAAATATTATATACATCTAATATTATACACTTCTATATTATGTACAACTAAATAAATAAATAAAATAATTGTAT
Source organism: Garra rufa (assembly GCF_049309525.1). Lineage (NCBI taxonomy): Eukaryota > Metazoa > Chordata > Actinopteri > Cypriniformes > Cyprinidae > Garra > Garra rufa. The sequence goes on along the minus strand of NC_133375.1, from coordinate 31,834,871 downwards.
AATTCACCTTGATGATCACGTAATTCTTATATTGTTATTTTAAAATAAAAAAATAAAATTAACTAGTTTAAAATTACTTTTGTAATTGAAAAAAATATATATATTAGATGAAAATATATAGAAATATATATAAAAGAGGCAAAAACAACAAAATCACAAAAACTTAAATAGATTTTAAATGTAAAATTTCATTCAAATACTTGAGGGTGAGTCAAAATGACAAAATGATTTTTTTATGATTAAAAAACTATTTTACTATCCTATACTATCCCTTTAACATGTACATACAAGCAAATTCAAAATATTAATAACTACTATAATAGCATATAAATAATACTAAAATATCTGCAATCACTTGCCTTTTTTTAACAATTTAATACTTAATATTTAGTGTATATAAAATTTTATAATAATATTTAAATATAATCTACATGTAAAATCATATACATCTATATAATAAATAAATAAAATCATTGAATAATTTACCTTTATAATCATGTCATTCTAATATTATTATTTAAATAAAATAAATATGATTTCCATTTTCAAAAGCTGTGATCTCTGTATTACCTCTTTATAGAGACATTTGATGGGGACATGAAAACACAGTGCATAGTAAAAATGACCGATCTGTTCCTGTGGTATTAAAATATCATTTTAAAGGTGAAAATTACATCCGTCTCGAAATTCTGACTTGATTTTCCTTATGCAATACCAAGGACGTTTATGACAGAAAAGTACAGTCACCATCTACAGCCCTCAATGTCAACAAACAGACAGCCAATCACACACTCTTAATGTGCTGTCAATCAAAGGTGGACAATACTCCGCTAGCTTAACGCTGATTGATTGTTCAATTAGCATGCGTCTCTGACCTCCAGATTTGTTCATTTGAATTTGTAATTAAGCAATTAAGGGCAATTAAGAAATTAGGAATATGAAAATAGAGCATAATTTGAGTGTTGACGTGTTGAATATTCAAGTACATATATAAAAAAAAAGAAGGAAGTCAATGCCCATCACACTTTTTGCGTGTGAGGACAGCAGGCAAACATCTATCTGCTCCTTTGAGTAGAAACGGAAGGTCAAAAGAATTTAGTCGGACGAGCACTTATCTAAAGAATAGTAATTAGTCTGGGCTGTTAAGGCCCATAAATGCTCTGCTTATCTGTATGAATTAAGAAATGGTGCTGATTTAAGCAGGATTAGAAGCTGATGCATTTAACCACAAAGCACTTAGCATCAGCAATACCTATGAAGAGAGGACGCAACAGATTCTGCTCGCTCAGAAGTTTGTCCATCCTCCACAGACGAGCGGAAAAGAAAGAGTCGGAGCGGGTTTTGATAATGCGAGACTTGAAATACAGTTGTGATGTGGAAAATATTCTGATTGAGGTCAAAACACACAATTACATGCAAAGCGAAAGCACGAAAGGAAAGATGGAAGGCGTCTGTGTGCATGATCTTTGAAAAGACAGCTCATCAGACAGAGTTCAGATTATATCTTGCTTTTCAGATGTTTGCCAGGGTGGAAAATGGCAGCGTTCCATAGTGCAACAGTTTCCATCCTCCTTCCTTCATTAGAGATGGTACACAGCTCTTCAGTTCAACGCAGATGTGGCTTAGAACTAGAGCTGGGTAAAATGGGTAAAATAGCTAAAATAATAAACATTTTTGAATGTTTTGAAAGATGACATACACATACACACAGCAGTTCTTTCTGGTCCTCAAATCTGATTGGCTGAGAGGAATGCCATATTCTAGTGATATCAGAACTCCAACCATTTCACAGTATTACTCCACTTGCAGTATTTCTCACCGCGAGTGTCATGGTGGATGCCCAAATCCACTATAATTTTATAAATAATACTGTTTTGTGTCACGGAATGGAGTTTAAAAAAATTTTTAGGTTAAGGTGACCAGATTTCTGAAATGAAAACCGGGGACATTTCCTAGCTCAGTGGTCAAAATATCACTGATTATCTACGAATTAAAAAACGGGGACAAAATGCTTTTGTTTTTTAATTGTTGTGGGTTTCATATATTAACATCATAAATAATTGATAATTACAGTGATGTTTGAGGAACTTACCGCAGTTTTTTTAGTACTATAGTAACTATTGCACACATATCAAAACACTAAATTATAACAAAATTAAGGCTTTATAAAAACACATTAAAAATAAAACAATAAATATGAGAACATATGATAAATAAAACTATTTAACAAATATGTTTTTTTTAAACTGTATTTAACATTTTCAAAACTGTGAGTACAGTAAATAGTTTTCAAATTTTGTTTATGCTTTTAGAAATTATGCTTATTATTTTGCATTTTAGGCTCATTTTGACCACAAAGTGTGTTTTCTGTAAATGTAATTGTGCGAGTGTAAAACAGTGTCCTAACTACACGCGACACGCGATAATAGGTATCTTTTCTATTAAAGGTCCCATATTGTACACATTTCTGGGGGTTTATTTTAGTTGTTGATGTCCTTAAGAATATATATTTGCGGTATAAGTGCCAAAATCCATCTCAATATATTTTTACAGCTTCTTTTTTAGGAGCTCTGTCAAAAACAGGTCGATTTTGGCCCATCTAATTAATATTCATGAGCCTCTCTTCTGATTGGCCTGTTGTTTTCTGAGTGACGCACAGCCAGGCCAACCACAGTTAACTACGGTCATGTATGCTTTAACCGAGCCCAGAGCCATAGAGAGAGCCTAGCCTGCTGATACTCAACAGGATATTTCAGAATGATCATTAATGTTTTTTCTTTTTCAAACACCGAATGCAGTAAGCTACATAACTGTTGCTTTAGTAAAGCCCCTTTCACAATGCGCGCTGATTCTGGAAAATTACGGGAATGAGCGCTGTGTGAACAAAAGCCAGAACCATAAAGGCAGTGTTGTAGTGATGATGCACGTTATCATGCGACTCTTCACGACGAAAAAATACGTGCAAAGTGGAATGAAGCGGCGATCGGGCAGAGCCAGCTCCGCACTATCAGCGCTGAAGCACAGTTTGTTCAGGTTAGTTTCAGTTTAGTGAAATGTACGCGTCACATTACATCTCACATCCAAACGTCACATGTCTTTATGGGTTGTGTGTAAAGCACGCACAGATTCCGGAAAACAACTGTGAATGAACCAAATCAAACAACTCCGGAACAAATCATGGGACACATTATCCGTGTATTTACCGGAATCGCTGTGTGAAAGAGGCTGAAGTTGACTGCCACTGGTCTCTTATATTCACGTTGTTCTGAAGCCTGTGCAATGATGTAGTTTCGACATCTATAGACTGAACAGGGTTTTCTCGAATTGTTTTCGTGTTGTTGTTGCTTAGCAATGTTATGGACACGATATTGTCTGGGTTTGACAAAAGGAGGGTGGGACAGTGGTTGGTGCTCGGGGTGGTGACTGAAGGCAGTGACTGAGTAGATCGGACGTCACATCTTTACGGAAGTCACAGTGGCTCGTGAAAATGAACAGCTACTTTAAGCAGGCTGTGTGCAGTTTACTGTGGATTGACTGCTTTGAAACTCATATGGTAGTTACATAGCCCCTAGACCTCAGTTATCATGAAAAAAGCCAGGAAATTTCGATTTTGACAATATGGGACCTTTAAGTTTTTGTCCTAACTAGCTGCGAAGACAACGAGTGAAATTTATATTTTTTCTATTTCTTAAGTTTCTATTTCTGCGACGTTGCGGCTGGAACAACATACAAACTATGACAACTATAATCTCAGATAGGCTACTAATTATGCGCTTTATTCAATGTTAAAAGTGTCTAATGTGAGTTTGAATATCATACTGGGGGACATTTATAGCCATACCGAAAAGCAACAATAGATAATTTACCTCAGATCTTAAAAATACATACAAGCAAACATAGGCTACATTAAAACTCCAAACTTAATACGAAACCATAAGTGTCTTCCAGGTGGTATCAGTCACTCAGTGTGCAGATTTAACAATGTTAAAAAGGTTTAATATTTATGAATTAGATTATAAACTTGTCCATTTCATTGGGAGCACTTCTGAACGGCTGTGATATTTCAGTGATTCGTCACGCTGTCAGTGTATCTGCGAGTTGTTTTGAATGTGCTGTAAAATTGGGACATTTCCGGAAAACGGGGACGTCTGGTCACCCTAATTTAGGTAAGAATGTATTTGTTTAGACTTCAGATATGCGGTTTGTTAATAGTTCACACAAAAGAGCATTTTTAAAGACACTCTGTTGTTGTTTAGTATAAGGCTGTCACAATTTGTTGATTCAAATCGACTATTCGATTTTTTAAAAACCTCGATTTCATTTTGCCTACGTCGACTAACCGGCAAAATATCAAAAGTGTCGCATTTTATGGACGAGAATCCATGAAACTCATTGTTAGACTGTTTTCCAAGCCTGCATTATTTATTAAACCCATTTAAAAATCATAATTAAGCATAATTGTGTATTCACAGTACGCTGTTCCACAGGAACTGTCATCATTTATATGTGTGGATCATCTCAAACTCCATCTCTGCGTGTTGTTGTGAGTTTGGGTTTATTACAACGTTCATCTAGGAACGCAATGTACGCCATTTCGTCTGATTTGTAAAATAAATCATTTATAAACCTATGCAAACTTTCAAAATAAAAGTTTAAACCCTCACTCTGAGTTTGCACTTTTAGATGTCTATATATTTCCTCATAATACTACTCAAAAACTATAGTTTTAAATGTATTTTTGATAAATTAAATGATATTTGAACTGTAGTGTATTTTTTCATACTTGTTTAGAAGTGGCTAAAATGTTTGTGATTTTTCCAGTCAGAGGAACCATAGTTTTGACCAAGCAGACATTATTGCCAATTAGATTCAGAATGGAGAGTAAATACTGATGATACAGAATAATATTCACTCACAATAATTTTTATTTACACTACCAGTCAAAAGTTTTTGAACAGTAAGGTTTTTAATGTTTTTTTTTAAGAATTCTCTACTGCTCACCAAGCCTGCATTTATTTGATCCAAAATATAGCAAAAGCAGTATTACTGTGAAATATTATAAATGAAATATAATAATTTTGACTGTTTTTGTTGTACTTTGGAACAAATAAATGCAGGCTTGGTGAGCAGAAGAGACTTTAAAATCTTTAAAAACATTAAAATGTTTAAAATGTAACATTAAAAGGTACTGTACATGAGGAAGCGATTGTGAACTTAATAGTCAAATAAAAAGCTTAAAAGTCCATACCAAGCATTTCCGTCCAAACAACAGTGTTTCTGATTCTCTTATAAAAAATTATGCTTAAAAATGAGAGATAGACAGAAAGAAAGAGAGAAAAAGACAAGTCCAGATACTTCAGAGATTCACTGAATGTGAGATGATGGAAGGACGAAGGACAGGAAGTGATGATGGACGTAAATTGCCCGTAAATCTCGGCGATCGCTTAGAAAGGTGCGTCTGACACCAGAGGACGTCTCAACTCTCTCTTTCGCTGTCTTTCTTTCTCTCTCGTTCTCTCGCAAGACTGCTTTCTGCCACTATCAGAATCGCACACAACGACTCATACACACCGACATAAAAAAAGAGCAGCAACCACACAGGGAAGGGGGAGGGGGGTTTCAAGGTGCAATATTCATCTGGCCAGTCTGACAGGATCTAATACATTTGTTTCAGACGGAAAATTAATTTTCTAATATTAAAAAGGTCAGAAATGAACCATGGCAATACCGGCCCTTTTGTCATCTTTAACAAATTATCCAAAATGCTGTTGTCAGATTGGTGGGGATATCTGGGCCATGATGAATGATCGAGGTAATCAGCCAATCAAAAAGAATCCCTCTCTCTCCATGATAAATGGGCTGGAAAAGCAGCGTTTTACGCGGGAGATAGGTCCATTTGTTTCCTTATTCTTCCCCCCCTCTCGCTCTCTCTTTCTCTTTCATTTTTCCTAAACAAACACTTGGTGCTCATGGACAGATTATATACACCTGCATCACTAACTTTGAGTCATTTTCTCACCTGCTCACTGGAGAGTGTAATATGGCGAATTGTTTCGGTTTAAAAACCACTCAGGTGACTTTAGTGCTCAAAGAGATGGATTGAACGCAAAATCACATCAATGAGGTGTTCAAAATGTACCTAAATATGGGCTTGTTTTTGGCACAAACCAAAAAACTTCAATGACACCACTGAAAAAAGGCAATGAAATCACTTAGCATTAATAAACTAAATAATTAGGACCGAAATAGCTGTATCCTCAAAGCAAAAACAAAGTCATTGCCAATATCAGTTGTTGTAGAAATGCAATAAACTTTATATTAGTAACTGGTATCATTTGAGCAGTGCTGTATAATTGGTGTAAAGTGCTCTTTTTGCCAGCACAGGTTTAAACATATTTGGCTCAGTAAAGCTAGTGGTAAGGTTTGTGCAATTAAAAGGTGAGTGTTGTAGATTAGCATGCGTTAGCTTAGCATGGTCCATGTTAGCATACTGGGAGAACCGGGAGCTGGTGTGTTGACTTGGCACTGAACTCTGCCTGCTGTTGAACTAGTTGCAGCCTTGCAGACTAATTAATATATGTGCTACAGTGTTTGTGTGTAGCTGAGACTGTTTCTGTGTGGAAGGATGCATTTTCTTAAAAAAAAAAAAAAAAAATTCAGGTGCTTAACCTTGAAAAAATTATTTTTTCAACCCTGTTAGCCATATGCAAATACAGATAACAACCTCAATTTGTGTGATTTTGCTATTGTAGTCGAACAACAAATTGACGAAAATATTAGAAAAAAAGTAAAAACAATATATAAACCTACAATTTTAAATAATGAAATTAAATTGTGCTGATATTCTAGGTGAAACTGAAGCCTGGAAACCTGAAAATGCAGCTGTAAAATAAAATAAAATAAAATAAAATAACATTTTCAAAACTGCAGCTTTGCCATCACAGGAAAAAGATTTGTATCGCATTGAATAAAATTAAATAAAATTTAATTAAAAATTAAAAAAAAAAAAAAAAAAAAACTGAAAATACAGCTTTGCCATCACAGGAAAAAAATTGCACTGCATTGCACTGCATAAAATAAAATAAAAATGCATAAAATAAAATAGGTGAAAACTGCCATCACAGCGAAAGCATAGCATAGCATAGCATAGCATAGCATAGCATAAAAAAACCAAAAAAAAACTAAATAAAATAAAATAAAATAAAATAAAGCCGGAATCACAGGAAAAAATTGCATTGCATATAACTGCATAAAATTTCATGAAATAAAATAAAATTCCATAAATTAAAATAAAATAAAATTGCATACAATAAAATAAAATTTAATAAAAAATAAATAAAAAAACTTGAAAATGCAGCTTTGCCATCACAGGAAAAAGATTTGTATTGCATAAAATAAAATTGCATAAAATCAAATAGCCTAAAATTGCATAAAATAAAATAGGTGGAAACTAGCAGCTTTGGCATCACAGGGAAAAAAAAGCATAAAATAAATGCAGCTTTGTCATCACAGGAAAAAGAAATGTATTGCATAAAATTCCACAAAATAAATTTTATAAAATTGCATAAAATAAAATAGGTGAAACTCAAGACTGGAAACTTGAAAATGCAGCTGTGCCATCACAGGGAAAAAAATGCATTAATTTGCATAGAATTGTATGAAATAAAACTGCAAAAAAAAAGCATTAAATAAAATAAAATAGGTGAAGCAGAAGACTGGAAACTTGAAAATGCAGCTTTGCCTTCAGAGGAAAAAAATCGCATTGCATAACATTGCATAAAATAAAGTACAATAAAATAATAGATGAAACAGAAACAGTTAAAGGGGAACTATTATGCAAAAATAACCTTTACAAGGTGTTTAAACACAGTTGTTTGGCCGCAGTGTGTGAAAACAACCAGCTTATAATGGTAAAAATCCACCCACTCATTTTTTTTTTAGAATCCCAATAAATCATAAAAAGTCTCTCTGAACACGCGATTCCAGATTTCTCCCTATGTTTACGTCACTGTAGGAAGAAATTCCGCCCATTTGTGACGATGTCAGGTATACACACTCCGGAGATATCAGAGACTTATTTTTTTTTATATCTTGTAAATAAAAGGGCATAATAATTCACCTTAAAAAAAATCAAATAGTGTTATATATTTTCTTTCTTTTTAAGATACAGATATCTGAGCATCTAATGACTTAAAACTACTTAATTACAAACCTAAAACGAATTACTTTTCATTGTAATTTAATTTTGTAATATAATAGTTTATCAAACATATAACATTTCTCTCAACAAAAAAAGGAGAGTTACCTAGAGTTACCCCTCTAATGCTTTAAAAAGTGATTTAACACCAAAGTGCAGCATATTGGTGGAATGTGCCAGTGGACAGCAGGCATTGTGAATGAACATCTGAATGATTCAGAGGACAACTGGGTGAAAGTGTTGTGGTCAGATGAGACCAAAATCAAGCTCTTTGGCATCAACTCAACTCGCTGTGTTTGGAGGAGGAGAAATGCTGCCTATGACCCCATGAACACCATCCCCACCATCAAACATTGAGGTGGAAACATTATGCTTTGGGGTGTTTGTCTGCTAAGGGGACAGGACAACTGCATCAAAGGGATGATGGACGGGGCCATGTACCGCCAAATCTTGGGTGAGAAACATTGAAAATGGGTCGTGGATGGGTATTACAGCATGGCAATGACCCAAAACCCACAGTCAAAGCAACAAAGGAGTGGCTCAAGAAGAGGCACATTAAGGACCTGGAGTGGTCTAGCCAGTCTCCAGACCTTAATCCCATAAAAAATCTGTGGAGGTAGATGAAGGTTCGAGTTGCCAAACGTCAGCCTTGAAACCTTAATGACTTGGAGAGGATCTGCAAAGAGGAGTGGGACAAAATCCCTCCTGAGATATGTGCAAACCTGGTGGCCAACTACAAGAAATGTCTGACATATTTCAGTTTGAAATATGATTGATTGATTGCTTCTGTGGATAGGTGTCTTTTATATAGATAATAAACTGAGATTGAAGCACTCCCTTTTAAAGAGAGTGCTCCTAATCTCATCTTGATACCTGTATAAAAGACACCTGGAAGCCAGAAATCTTGCTGATTGATAGGGGATCAAATACTTATTTCACTCATTAAAATGCAAATCAATTCATAACTTTTTTGAAATGTGTTTTTCTGTTTTTTTGTTGTTGTTGCTGTTGTTGTTGTTGTTATTCTGTCTCTCACTGTTCAAATTAACATACTATTAAAATTATAGATTGACCATTTCTTTGTCAGTGGGCAAATGTACAAAATCAGCAGGGGATCAAATAATTATTTTCCCCACTATATATGTATGTTGCAAAGCATTTTCCCCACTGTATATATATATGTTGCAAAAGATTTAAGAATGCAGCATTCTTGTACTGCATTTACTGCTTGGTTCAACATTTAAATCTACACTGTTACAAAGCAAGCTAAAGGCATTACTGTAGCCCAAAATATTAACACTGTGTTAATTTTAATGCTCATGTGTGACGTCACTGCTTGTGGTTAATGGAGGGCTGTCAGGATTTGCAGTACACTGCCTTGAGCAACTAAACTCCAGGTGGATTGTTTCTGTAATAAGTGTACTGCAAGTCGCTTTGGATAAAAGCATCAGCTTAATGACTAATTACATACGAGGGAAATAACATTTTCCTGGTTATGTTCCCTGGGCGACCCCTCTAAGTGATAGGTGAACTTCTGACTTCATGTGCTTAAACTGGCAACTGCTCAAACTTATTGTGAGCTTGTTATTAGCAACAACTACACAAAAAAAGAAAGAAAGGGGCACTATGATTTCCCAAACCCCACTAAATCTCTTTAAAAGGACAGGAGGGAATGAAACAAGGACACAAAGTGAGGGATCCGGAGAGAGCTATGAAATCTTTACCTCTCCCCAGAGTCCCCCTCTACTGCCTACATACACTCTCTCCTCATAAAACCAGCATCTTACACATCTGTCTAAACTAGCTGCCTCTTTCTTTTCTTTTATTTAGTTTTCTTTTCTTTTCTTTTCTTTTCTTCTCTTTTCTTTTC